>NC_142010.1:6066149-6303649 GCF_049901735.1 Notechis scutatus | reverse complement strand
TTTTTCCTCTCAGCTGATTGTCGGAGGAATTTTTTCCCCTCCTCTCAACCGATCATCCGCTTTTTTTTTTTACTACCGGTTCGGGTGAACCAGTCCGAACCGGTAGCATACCACCACCGCTTTGGGTGCAATCCCAAAACATCTGCCGCACTACTTGAAGACCATCGACATTGACCATATCCCTACCAGTCAATTGCAGAAGGCAGCTTTTCTTAGAATGGCTTCCATCTTACGACAATACCTTTAACACCACCAAACAACAACATTTGTCTAGCCGACGTCCTGGGGAAGTACTTGATTAGTGGATAGAAATGCCAAATCTAGAGTCCTTTCTACTTGGAATGATAGAACTGACATGGAGCAAAAAAACACCAGCATCTGATATCACATATTGTCAGCCTCAAGATATCTTCCTAATAATATCTTCCTAATAAGTATATTCTGTCTTCTAACTATTGCATATCTGCTGCTATGCTAATTTACTTCTTTCGGCTGTCATGAAACGGTGGGAGGGGGGAATCTTGGAGGGGAAGAAGGCAGGAGGTGTTTTGCATTCTTTTGCTGGGTTAGCAAGGGGAGGGGGGATTCTTTTCCTTAACTTTCCATTTCTTCGCTAGCCTCTGTCCCTTTTTGCGCAACTGCGAACTTTTATCAAGATATGTCAAGGTCAACTGACAATAGCCTCATCACCACCTGGAGATGACCACATGATCATATTCAGAAGTTTTAATTGGAAGAATCGTTTGAACTTTGGGGGGTGGGAGCAATTCTATTCCTTTGTATATGTGTTCTACCCGCCAATTTCTTAGTTTCGGAATTGGCTCTGTCGTTTCCACTTTATTTTCCAGTAAAAGAAAAATCCTGCTCTACACTATGGAGTCTGAGTATTTCTTTCTTGGGATTTAGAGGGAGCACAGTCTGACACATATCATTACAGCAGCAAGAATAGTCTTTGCCCAAAACTGGAAATCAACAATGACACTCACGGACCTGGCAATAACTAATAAAATCCACCAATGTGCAGAAATGGTTAGACTAACCATGTTACTAAAAAATAAGGAAGAGCGTTTTTGTTTTTTAACCACTTGGAATATATGGTATAAACGGTTGTATAAAAAGGAAGTAAAGATGTCTAGTGAAACCGATTAAACAAACAACAAGGGAAAATGTAAATAAGGATAAATGTATATACAGCTAGGTATGTATGTAAAGTAATATAATTAATCCATTAAATAAATATTGTATTATAATTGTAATAATAACATAAAAAAGTAAGGATCTAGGAAACAAGTTATAGATTTACTTGTAACAAATGACTTTAATTGACGCTAATAGAAATGTACACTGCTATGAAAACGTTGCAAAAATGTAAGAACACTTTTCTTGTTTTTTTTAAACAAGTTTTATTTTCAAGACAAACATCCGCCTCGAAAAGGGGTTTAATGCTGGGGAGGGGGGGCTTGCGACACCCCTCAAACCCCGTCGATCCCCTGTCTTCAGCTGCCTCTGCAGGGCTGACCTATATCCCCCAGATCCAAATGGATCGGGGGAACCTTGCGGTAGGAACTGTAGCAGGATCGCGCGGCTCGTGAATCCTGCCGCCGGCGAAAAGTTTGCAAACCGGAGTCATTTCGTTGTTGTTGTTTTTAAATATTTTTTTGTTTTGAAACTTTCAATAAACATATTTTAAAAAATGCCAAATCTAGTTTAAACCTTTGGCTGACTTCCAGCCATAATACTGTAGTTTAAATGTATTGGTCTCCCAGTGAACTTTATGGGGTTTAGTTGTATATCTACAGCTGAGACATGCCACAAGTGGACATTTGCGAGAACAAACACATTCCTATGGGCAGACTGATCTGCAGGAAGCCGCTGAGAGTTCTGGATTGAGGTGGGGTAGACATGTAGGCAACAGATCAATAAAAACAGATGAATGTGTTCAACGCATGCTCTCTCTCATCCATAGAGTACGGATTTCCACTTACAGATTTTGGTGAACTACATCTCCCACAATTCTCCTCTTTATCGGTTGGGTAACTCACCCAACAGTTAGGTAAATCACCCAAACCACATTGTTCAATAGGAGAAGAAGAAGAATTTATAAGTAGTTCTCGGCTTGCAACAGTACATTTAGTGACCATTCAGAGTTACAATGGCACTGGGAAAAGTGACCCATGACCGTTTTTCACACTTATGACTGTTGCAGCCTCCCCATTGTCACATGATCAGGATTCAGGCACTTGGCAACGGATTCGTGTTTATGACGGTGGCTGTGTCCCTGGGTCATGGGATCACCTTTTGCGACCTTCTGGCAAGCAAAGCCAATGGGGAAGCCAGATTCACTCAGCAACCATGTTACTAAGTCGACAGCCACAGTGATTCCCTTAACAACGGTGGCAAGAACGGTCGTAAAATGGGGCAAAGCTCGTTTAACAATTGTCTTGCGTAGCAACAGAAAGGTTGGGCTCCATTGTGGTCTGTTTTGTGAGGTTTGTAAGCCACTCCAGCTGAAGCTGACGCTTAAGTGGTGTGCAATTCCCAACTTCCCTTTAGGTGAGAATCTGATTTAGAGATATTTTGCCTTTATGTTCTCTGTCGCTCCTTTCTCATTTTCTACCCCCCATTTGGAGAGGAGACAATCCAGTGGAGATGTAAAGGGGCTGGCTTTCTCTCATCCTGTTCAGGGGTGGGATTCTACTTGGTTGCACCAGTTCTAGAGAACTGGTTGTTGCGATTCTGCGCAGTTCGGATAACCAGCCAATTGCACCAATTGGCTGGCCCTGCTTGCAAGCAAATTTTATGTGACAAACTCAGGCAGCAGATTGCAGAACGGTAGATCTCTGAGTGAATCTGTGATTCTGGGAGCAACTCAACCTGCCTGCTTTGCTTTGCCTGATTTTGGGTAAAAGCTGCTCTTTTTTAAAAAATAAAGAATTCAATATTTACATAAATATTTACAATATTTACATACAAGCCACGGCCAGCCAGTCACGTGACCACCAAGCCACGCCCACAGAACAGGTGGTTAAGAAATTTGAATCCCACCCCTGATCCTGTTCCTAACTGGGCTTCCATGGGGTTTGTAAAACTCTTATACACAGTGAGCAGCTAAATGTCTGTGGAGATTCTCAGTCATCCAGGTCATGGTTTTCCCAAAGGTGCTTCCCCCTGCCACCCCCCGAGGAAACTGGATATTTTGTTTTTCTTTGAAGACGTTTCGCTTCTCACCCAAGAGGCTTCTTCAGCTCTTCTACACAATCTTTTCAAAAGACATGCCAGTCACTTATCTACCACAAAATATTAGAGGTGAACCAGCGAATTATTAAGGAGCCTCTGTGGTGCAATGGTTAGAGTGCAGTACTGCAAGCTACTTCTGACAGCCAGCTGCCTATAATTTTGCAGCTCAAATCCCACCAGGCTCAAGGTTGACTTAGCCCTCCAGACTTCCGAGGTGGGTAAAATGAGGACCCAAATCGTTGGGGGCAATAGGCTGACTCTGTAAACCACTTAGAGAAGGCTGTAAAACACTATAAAGCAGTATATAAGTTTAAGTGCTATTCCTAAATTACTAAGTGTGTCAGGCTACGCTCACATGAACCTGCGTAAAGTAAGCATTGGATTTTGCTCCAATTTCTGATAAGCTCTCTGATAATATTTTTCTTATTTTTTCTTATTTTTTTCTTATTTTTCTTATTTTCTTATTTTTCTTATTTTTTCTTATTTTTCTTATATGTACCCATTTCATGTATTCACAACTATGTATACATTTATACTTATTATCTTGTAAACAATTGGCAAATCAAATAAATAAAAATAAATAAATACCAGCTCCAATAATAATCAAGCCGCCTCAAAAATGCAATTCACCCCTCATCCCCCCAATGGGTTCTCTGTCCCACTCCTTAAAATCTTTCCACGAACACCCTAAAGAATTTCTAAAGCTTTCCAACTGCGTTTCAGACGATCCATTGCAATGGTCCTGCATTTAAGGATATGTTTCACCAAAACAATGACCTCTGGTGGTTAGAAGTTATATCTCTAAAGCCCAAAACAGCTGATAGATCCACACTCAGGATGCGAATTCAGCCCTGACCTGTTCTTGAGGGGGGGAATGCACACATTGTCCTCATTTGTCTCTAGCCTCCTAAAAAATTATTTATTTGTTTAAATTTAGAGTCAGTGACTCTGGACGGCTTGAAAAAGTTGACACCTACCCATTGTTTCTTGCTATTTATATAATATATATATTATTTGTGATAGTGATTTTTTTTTTTTACTCATGCCATCTTAGGGTTTCCTTGATTTAATACATATGATTGCAGATAGACACTTCTGACTTGAATTAGTTACTCTTCTCAGCAACACAAATGCCCTTTTGCTGGCTGCCCTTCACGGGTGCTTTTTTAAAAACAAAATTATCACTGAAATGCTGTATTTAAACTTTATTTTTACAAGTTTGTTGTTGCAAAAGTGAAATAATGGGCTTGCTTTTTTAAAAAAAGTCAATAGGTAATATTGGTCAGAGTTCTGCCATTTTCTCCTTCTAGATCAGAGTTTCTCAATATGACAACTTGAAGGTGTGTGGACTTCCACTCCCAGAATCCCCCTAGTTGGCTGGGGAATTCTGGGAGTTGAAGTCCACACACCTTCAAGTTGCCACATTGAGAAACTCTGGTCTAGACTAAGTGGTGTGAAAATTGGAAAAATTGTAAGATTATTTTTTTTGCGTTTTTTTTGTTTGTTTGTCTGAATTGCTTCTGGGGAGGCAAAGAAACTGGGAAGTCCGACTGGGAGTCAAGGCAATCAGAACAACAGACTTTTCCCCCTGGCCAAACCAACAACTGGATTTCTTAAGCCACTGTTCTGACCTAGGCTTCACAAAACCATGAAACAGACTCCTCATCCCCACAAAACAGCTTTTTATGAGGCTAATGTGAATTCCTATCACTCACATCCAGCAAAGTCCCGGCAAACAGTGTTTCAAGGATGAATTACAACCACAGACCTTATCAGGCTTGGAGAGCTGTCAGGATGAAGCGAACAAATTTTCACACTAATTAAACGAACTAACTGTCTCCTGAAAACACCACTCTCCCCTTTTGCTCCTCTTTACTCCCTATGGGAGGGGCCATTCACCGTCCACCTGTGCCTTTACTCCCGAGTCAACCCTTGTTCCTTAACTGTTCCCTTCTCCTGGCAGCTCTGCACATGAGCACATTGGGAACAGGCTCCAGCAGTTCTTCTGCCCCACTGATCTCCGACTCCGAAGGCAGCTGATCCCATCTCTGCCTCTGATGCAGAACACTCATCAGAGCGTTACCCAGACTCCGGGACTGGCCCATGTTCTTCCCCAACCTCCTCACTGTCCGAGTCTGCTGCCAGTTCCGCTGGCGGGCCACAATAGCCACCTTCATTTCTAGCTGTGTTACACACCAGTGTCAAGCTGCTGAAGTGTGCAAAACCCAGTGTTTGGAATTCAGAAATGTGAAGGACAACCAGAATCAACATGCATCCATTCTGACAACCACACCGCCCATGTTGGATGATGAACAGAGCAGAAAAACACAGCACATACCAGCACTTCGTACGGAGCATTGGGCACAAAATAACGCTTGGTTTTCGACAGGTCCACTGAATAAGGCGATGATATGAATTTCACCGAGGTGAGTTCTTGTTCCTCCAGTTCTCCACCTAGGAGAATGAAGAAAAGGTCAACAAGCCACCCGTAAACTTAACCAAGTTTTGCAGAGACGCTGAAGTCCCAGGTTAGATGAGAAGAAGGTTAACAAATCAGTAACACTTACAGGGAGACCTCGACTTCGTTTAGTGACCATTCAAAGCTACAATGGCACTGAAAAATGTGACTTATGACCATTTTTCACACTTACGACCACTGCAGAATTCCCCACGGTCACGTGATCAGAATTAGGATGTTTGGCGACTGGTTCCTATTTGTGGCGGTTGCAGTGTCCTGGGGTCATGTGATCTCCTTTTGTGACCTTGTGACAAGCAAATTGACTGGGGAAGCCAGATTCATTTCACAACTGTGTTACTAACTTAACAGCCGCAGCGATTCGCTTCACAGCTGTGGCAAGAAAGGCTGTAACATGGGGCAAAACTCACTTAACAACAGTGGTGGGATTCAGCCAGATCGCACCACTTTGGGAGAACCGGTTGTTAACTTTCTGAGCAGTTTGGAGAACTGGTTGCTGGAAGAACTTAATAGGTCAGAGAACCCGTTGTTAAACTATTTGAATCCCACCACTGCTTAACAACCGTCTCTCGCTTAGCAACAGAAATTTTGGGCTCAATTATGGCCATAAATCAAGGATTACCTACATTTGCTTTGTTCAGTCTGGCTGATTTGAAACAATGAGAACGGTGGGAAACAAACAACATTTGTTAAACAAGCCCAGATTGATTGAGTTTATATACCACACTCAGCTACAAATTCTGGTTTATAAATCACAGTGGCCGGATTCATTCTATACTCTCAACTCTCAACCAAATTCTCAGCTGGAGGCTAAAACATATGAAGAACGGTGGCAGGAACTGGTTATGTCTACTCTGATGAAAAGAAGGACTAGGGAAGACATGATAGCAGTCTTCCAATATCTCAGGGGCTGCCACAAAGAAGAGGGAGTCAAGCTATTCTCCAGAGCATTTGAAGGCAGGACAAGAAGCAATGGGTGGAAACTAATCAAGGAGAGAAGCAACCTTAGAACTAAGGAGAAATTTCTTGACAGTGAGCAAAATTAATCATTAAACGTCTTGCCTCTAGAAGTTGTGAAGGCTCCAACACTGGAAGTTTTTAAAAAGATGTTGGATAACCATTTGTCTGAAGTGGTGTGGAGCAGTGGTGGCTAACCTTTTTGGGCTCCTGTGCCAAAAATTGTGTGCACACTTGTGCTTGCGCGCTCGCGTGTCAGCAGCCAGAAGGCGATGTACCCACCTCCCACAAACCTCCTGCACTTGCGCGCACAATTCCCCACCCCCTTAACCTGCACTGTGCCTCCCAGCTGATTTTCGGCCCATCTGAGGCCTTTTTTCAGCCTCCCAGAGGCTTGAGGAAAGCCTGTGCAGCCTTTGCAGGCCGAAAAATGGCCCCGTTTCATCACTTCAGGTATCTCTGGAAATACAGGAAGTGACGAAACGGGCCTATTTTTCAGCCTGCAAAGGCTGCACAAGCTTTCCTCAAGCCTCTGGGAGGCCCAAAAAAAAGGCCTCAAAAGGGCCGAAAATCAGCTGGGAATAAGTCCTCCCCCTCCTCCATTATTATCCAGTTTGCCATAGGTTCGCCATCACAGGTGTAGGGTTTCCTGCCTAGGCAGGGGGTTGGAGTAGAAGACCTCCAAGGTCCCTTCCAACTATTCTATTCTATTCTATTCTATTCTATTCTATTCTATTCTATTCTATTCTATTCTATTCTATTTCTATTCTAAATAACTACATTATGGTTTAGCAAAGTGTGTGAATCCCTGCTTCTAGGGATAAAATGAGCTGGGCCAGTCAGCGGGTCAGTCCCATTGTATGAAAGAGGTGACACAGCTTTACTTTCGCATGAAGGCTTTCAAATCAGCCTTTTAATTGTGCAGTGGTTTTGCCCCGTTGACAGATTTTATAAAGGGTCCAGAGACTGCATTGTTTCCTGTCTATAGGATTCCCCGTACCTTCTCTCGCCATTTTTCTTATCGCTGGAAAATGGTTAAGAAAGGAAAGGCAGGTAGAGGAGGGTAAAAAAATGGGCCACCCAGAAGTTCTGGAAGGTCAGAAACAGGCCCGTTTTTAGCCTCTAGAGCAGTGGTCCCCAACCTTTTTTGTACCACGGCTCGGTACAAATGATCCACGGACCGGTACCGGCATCAGCACGCACGACCAAGGCAAGGCGAGCCGAGCGACTGGCCAGCCAGCTGTCCCCCGCTTCTCCCAGCCACCTTCAACTCCTCCTTTGTACCTTCTCGCGGTCGATGGGCTTTTCGGGCTCTTTCTTAATCTCCCGAGTAACGCGAGACTCCACCGCCATTGGGACGGCTCTTCGCTCGAAGCCGCCCCCCCCTCTTCGACGAAACTAAGGCGCGAGGATTCCTTCAGCACCCAAACGCTGCTTTCCAACCGACAAGCTCACCCGGAAGCACTTTCTCAAGCGCCGTCGAAACAAGATGGCGGCGCCCAAGCAAAATAGGCGGCCCGGTACAAAATGATCCGCGGACCGGTACAGGTCTGGGGTCCGGTGGTTGGGGACCACTGCTCTAGAGGGCTTCCGGAGGCCGGGGGAGGCTGTTTTCGCCCTCCCAGAGGCTCAAGGAAAGACTCCAGAGCTTGGGAAGGGTGAAAACACCCCCCCACACCATGGTGCAGGAGGCCAACTAGGCCACGCCCACCATGGCCACGCCCACCCAGCAACCGGGTAGAGAACCAGTTGCTGTTATTTTTGAAGCCCACCCCCGGTGCCAGAGTAACTTCAAACAGTCACTAAATGAACTGTTTATAAGTAAAGGACTCCCTGTGCTATTCTTGAGCTGGGCTATAAGAACAGAATCTTGCAAATCTGATTGTCCTCCTCCTTCTTATACTCCGGGGAATTAGGGAGGTCTCTGTCTGAGCCATTTCTCAATGTTCTCTGGGCATTCAGAACTTAAAAACGTTTTAACCTTTCTTGTCTTGGCAACAGGGCCTGCCTATTTCCCTCAAAGTCGTCTTCCTTATCTCCACAGAGGTTCTCCAAGAATAGCCTGGGAGTCAAAACACACGTTAGATCAGTGGGGTCAAACTCAAGGCCAGGGGCCAGATCCGGCCCACGGGATGCTTAGATCTGGCCCGTGGGGCTGCCTGGAAACAGCAAAGGACCGGCCTGCGATGCCTCTGCCAGTGAAACCAGAGGCCATCGCAGCTGAAAACGGAGCTCATGAGGGCTGTGTGAGGCCCTCCCGAGCTCCATTTTCACTGGCAGAGGGTTGCAGGAGGCCGCTGCAGCTGGAAACGGAGCTTGGGAGCCCATTTTCGCTGGCGGAGCACTCGGGCCGCTAAAGGCGCCCCCGACACAAGTGACATCAAGCTGCCCAGGCCCCCTGGCCACGCCCCTCCCAGTCCTCCCAAGGTAAAACACAACCCTGATGTGGCCCTCAATGAAATCAAGTTTGACACCCCTGCGTTAGATGTAAGCTGTGGCCAATTCAGCACTGCAGCCAAAAAAATTCCCAGGGATGTGTCTGGGAAACCACAACTCGAAGGCGATGGTCCTTTTTTTAAAAAAAAAAAAACTTATGGGCTACCACTAATATTTATTATTCTTGTTTAAGACCAGCTAGGCCTTGAGATTCTATCACCGAGCTCTAAGCCCAGTCCTCCATCCACAATAAGGCTATGTGTCCTAAGTAATAAGGTTTAACAATTGACAAACAAGTCTCTGGCCTGTTTGTAGATCGCTTCTTGTCAGTAGCTTATGAAGCCATCATGTTTCATTTTTGCTACGCTGCTCTCCTTTCATTAAACAAGGAAGTGAAGATGGAATAATTTCCTTTCTATTCCCCCTCTGACGGCACAAGTAAATCAAGTAAACCCTGACAATACTCTTCTACAAAGCCCTAAAGAATTAATTTACGTAATACCACCTGACAGCAGTCCTTCTCACAGGTGTTGGCTAAAAAGTAATATAAATTTAGCACAAGCAAAGGAAGCTTCTCCCTTGCCACCATGAAAGCCTTGAAAAGCATAAACAATTCCAGCTCGTGTGGAATACAAAACACCCTTCCACCTTTATTTCTCCTTTATTGGTACTCTTCCACTATCTGATGTGCTCAAGATGTCCGGTGCAAACCTAATACATTTGTAAGGGACAGAACTGGATAAAGCATTCGGTACAGTGGTACCTTGCTACTCATTGTTAATCGGTTCTGGGAGCAGTGACGAATTCCAAAAACAAATAAGTACCAAACAATTTTTTCCCCATAAGGGATAATATTAGTGAATCACAAGACAGCTGACACAAACAGGTTCTAGCTTGTGTGTTGATTACTAAACAAACAATGAGTACCGGGACAAAATGTTCCCGTCAAAATGAGTACCAAACTCAATGAGTTTCAAAGCTGTTGAGTATCAAACTTACTTGCTGTCTCTATGACGGAGGCTGCGATGTAAAGGGATGTTCCAACAAGGTCCTGCAGGGGGCGCCCCACTTTCTGAGCGAGAAAACTGCGCTGCAAAACCAGCGAGCCTTCGCCATCCTCGATCTGAAACAGGGAAAATTAGGATGGTGTTACGGTCTAAAAAATCACATCTGGTGTATGCATATTACCACAGATACCATTCGGCCATGACTGAGATCCAGAAACAATGGAAATTTTAGGCTCCGTTTTGTTCGTAGGTCGAGGACTGCCTGTTTCTGTTCAGCTTTATTTATCAATTGCACAGATTCACGTCAATCGTGTGATGGGTGGGGTATATATTTGATTAGTAAGTTAATAAGGAAGCATGTTAAGTTCAAAGCGTGCCCTGATTGCCACTTCGATGTAGTAATCAAGGCACCCAGAGCATGCTTTGAAGTTAGCGTGTTTATTTATTGAGACTGTGAGCTCTAATGCTGCTTTCGGCATGAAGCCAGCTGGGTGGCTTTGGGTCAGTCCCTCCCTCTCAGCCAGGGATGGTTTTCAAAAATTTTAGCAACTGGTTCTCTGCCCGGTTGCTGGGTGGGCGTGGCCAGGGTGGGCGTGGCCTAGTTGGCCTCCTGCACCATGGTAGGGGGGGACCTTTTTGCCCTCCCCGGATTCCCGAGGCTTTTCTTGAGCCTCCGGGAGGGTGAAAATGGCCTCCCCAGGCTCCGGAGGCTCTCTGGAAGCTGGAAACGGGCCCATTTCCGGCCTTCCCGAACTTCCGGGAGGCCTGTTTTTCGCCGTCCCTGAGCCATCCAAAACAGGCTGCGTGGGGGCTCCTGGGAGGGGAGGGGTCGGCAGGGCCAACCAGAAGTGGGGTTTGAGGGTTCTCTAAACTGCACAGAATCTTAGCTAGGGGCTCTCCCGAACCCCTGCAAACCCCCAGCAGTCCATCTCTGCTCTCAGCTCCAGGAAGGAGGAGGAGGAGGAGGAGGTAAGGACAGACCACTTCCAAAAATGTACCTGAGAAAATTACACCAGGACTTGTCCAGGCAATCGCCAAGAAATCAACATCTACCTGACCCACTAGAGTAGGGAGGCAAGGAATGTTGCGGGTCCCATCCCCTAAGGAGATACACCTGGTGGGACCCAGAAGAAGGGCCTTCTCTGTGGTGGCTCCCCCGCTCTGGAACATCATCCCTGAAGAGATTAGAATGGCCCCCTCTCTAACACTCTTTCGGAAGGCCTTGAAGACGTGGTTCTGCCAGCAGACCTGGGGAACCCAGAGTGGGATGATGCCCAATAAATGGCTCATATGAATGTGTGTTATGGCTGGGGTGGAGCAGGGTGGGTGTGGGTTATTATTATTATTTTTTTTCTTTTTATTTCTTTTATGTGATGTTTTTATATCCTTGTAAGCCACCTTGAGTTGCCATGTGCGAGTAGGCGACAATATAAATTTTTCCAAATAAAATAAATTGACTTGAAGGCATCAAAATAAAACTAGGACATCTACAATATGGCTTATATGTGAACCCCAGACACTGTGATTTGTGAATGGGTTTAGGGTAGGGGTGGGCTGCCACCGCTTCTCCCTGGTTCGGGAGAACCCGTAGCTCATTTTATGGCCGTTTTATGGCTGGTTCGACAAACCAGCAAATCCCACCCCTGGCTGACCCCGCCCACCCTGCTCCACCTCTCCCAGGAATCCCCACGCAGCCCATTCTGGATCCCAGGTAAGTACAGGGCCTGCGTGGAGACTCGGGGAGAGTGAAAAACTGGCCTCCCGGAGGCTCCGGAAGGCGGAAAACAGGCCCGTTTCTGGCCTCTGGAGGGCCTCCAGAGTTCGGGGAGGCTGTTTTTGCCCTCCTGGAGGCTCAAGGAAAGCCTCTGGAGGCCAGGGAGGGTGAAAAATGGGTCTATTGGAAGTTCCAGAAGGCCGGAAATGGGCCCATTTCCAGCCTCCAGAGGGCCTCCGGAGCCCAGAGAGGCCGTTTTTGCCCTCCTGGAGGGTCGAGGAAAGCCCGCCTCCATTGTGGTGCAGGATGCTGACTAGGCCACGCCCACCATGGCCACGCCCATCTAGCAACAGGGCAGAGAGCCAGTTGCTAAAATTTTTGAAGCCCACCCCGGTTTAGGGTTTAGCGAGTGGTGGAAATCCAACCCATGGTGGTTTACCCATTAAACTATGTTTAAATAAACTAGAGCTGTGGGTAAAAGGTGAACCTGGCCAACATTGCCTTTATGACTTGCTCAGTTCCAGGTCAGGTTCTTGTCCGAAGGGATTACTATTAAGGATTTAGCCTGTTTGCGTCATATAATATTATATATGGGCATATGCATACTTATTTATTTATTTGTCTGTTTATTTGTTTGTTTATTTATTTGTCATGTTTATGTAGTGTATATTTGAGGTTTGAGAGCTGTACGCAAAGAAATGTCATTTTAATGTATGCCAATTAAGTGTACATTCAAAGCGACAATAAGGTTATTCTAAGTTCTCCAAGTCTAAATTTAGCCTGTATCTGTTTTCACATTCAGGTTTCAGACATGGGCATATAAAGGTAAAAGTGAAACGTTTGTGTCTGACTGTAAGGAGTCATGATGCTCATCTTTGTTTCTTAGCCAAGGCAGCCAGCATTGTACAAAGACACTTCCGTGGTCATTTGGTGGCATGTTTATACACCGAGGCACACGGAATGCTGTTACCTTCCCATTGAAGTGGTACCTATTTATCAATTCGCATTTGCATGCTTTTGAGAATTGCTGGATTGGCAAACCATCACGTGGTACTTGGGTCTCAAAGCGTCGACCTTCTCGTTGACAAGTCCAGCATCTTAACCACTAGGCCTAGTGGATACGGTATATGGTGCATATACCATAAGAGATAATATTAACAGAAAGATAAAGGTGAGCACCTGCACCTCACTGTTGAATAGTAGCTATTGAATCGTGTGCTAAGCGCAGGGGTGGGATGCTACCGGTTCTATAGAACTGGTAGCTCTGAAGAGCAGCAGACACTGGACCGGTTCTGTGTTTGCTGCTGTTTGGCCCACCCACCCGCCTGGGCTCTTACCTGTCCTTTATTTCCTGCTTTTTCAAGCTCATCTGCTTTGCGCAGCACAGCTGAGGTTGAAAAAGCAGGAAAAAAAGAGGCTTTTCAAACACTACGCACCCGCGCGCAATGCTTTTCAGCTGTCCGGGCGGCACAGCTGATGTTTTTTTTTTACACACACGCACAGCGTGTAAGTAGACTATGCAAAACATAGTCACCAAACCGGTAGTAACACTGGTTGAATCCCACCCCTGGCTAAGCGTACACTATTTAAATCAAATAATTAAACAAATTTTTTAAAAAACCTATTACATTTGTCCCATCCCAGTCCACAAAAATGCATTCCTGCAGGGAAGGATATATCAAATGATGGAGTTGTAAAATGAAATCTGATCAGCTCCTATCTTGTTCGGCTTCAGGAAATCATTAAAAAACGGAATTGTTTAAGGAGGCCCTTGATTTATAGATGTTGCCATCTGCTTTTATTGCTGTTTGGTTGATGGTTTTATGATTTTAGTTACAGTTTAATTTTGGGGAAATTTAGTGGGGAAGCTGCTGAAAGTTTATTGATTGTAACTGTATCACGGACATTTTTTGTTTCTGATTTTGTAATCTGGAGTCCCTGTTTGTAAATTTGGATGGTTATATAAATTTGTTTAATAACTAAGTATTAAATAAATAAACCTGCTGAGAGACTTGCGGGCAGGCAACAAATAAAATAAAATAAAATAAAAATAGCAGAGCAGAGCAAAGCAAAGCAAAATAAAATAATGTATCTTACCTTGATTTGATATTTCAGTCCTGAGATATAAACCTTTTCCTTGTTCTCACCCATCACACCAAATCGCACATATGCTGTACCAGTGACCCCTTTCCCATAGAAAAAACTGTTGGAGAAGCCAAGAAAAAAACACATAATTAACTTATAATAAATAAGGAATAAATGCTGTGGATGACCAGAAAAAAAATTGTTTCCCCCCCGTGCTGCATCCTCATGATGTTGCCTTCATCTAATCCACACCAGGAAGTGATCTTTCTGATTGATGATGTGATATCCAGTTGATGTTACCTCTTAGCAACCCCATGGTTAGGTTTTTCTCCATGAGGATGACCTGTCCCTAACCTGGTCCTTCAGGTTTTGCCACTGTGTCCCCATCACCACTGTAACTGAGTCTGTCCACCTTTGGTTGTTCTCTTCTTCTCTTTCCTTCCACCTTTTCCAGCATTAGAAACTTCTTGCTGGGTAGTTAGAATTATGCCATCTGGCTGCTGGTGATTTTCTTTAATCAAACAATGTTATAACACGCTCCTTTTTTTGCAGTATAATCTTTAAGATACCCAAGAACAAGAAATAGAAATATTAACCTTCCCTTTTCCTTTCCTTCCATCAATCTACACACCTTCCTCCTTTCCTTTCCTTTCCTTTCCTTTCCTTTCCTTTCCTTTCCTTTCCTTTCCCTTCCTTTCCTTTCATTAATCCACACACCTCTCCTTCCTTCTCTCCTCTCCTCCTCTCCCCTTTTCCCTCCTTCCATTCATCCACACATCTTCATCCTTCCCTCCCCTTCCTTTTCCCTCCCCTCCCCTCTCATGTTCCACCATAACACCCACAACGTTTTCATCGAAAATTCCGACAACCTTCTGACCTCTTTTGCATCTGTTTTTTCTAGGTTTATGATGAGAATGGCAATTCAGCTCCCCTAAAAAGGAAAGCCGCCTTCAATTTCATGCTTGCGGTTGTCCGCTGCCTAACTTTGGATTGCAGCTATCCCCGAAAACTTTAGCAGTCTGAGCATATCATGGTTAATGAATCCATTGAATAAGGAAGAGTTGCTTACTTAGCCTGAATGTTAATTTGCAAGTCAGATGTTTGCTGTCCAGTGACCAGGATGTATTTCTGGTCTGGGACAATCTTCACCTCGAAATGAGGCAGGACTGATGAGAAAAAGGAAGAGATAGAAATTTGAGTTTCACCACCAACACCCATTCTGTACATGCAACATTAATGCAATATCAGGGGTTTTCGATTCAATTGTATAGAATGTGAAGGATGTGTGTTTGTGTTTTATTTTTATAGTTATAATGTACACTGAAGATGGCATTGAATTTCGTTGTATGAAGTGCAGTGACAATACAGTAAACTAAACTTTGATCTCCTCGAAAACAATATCTTGCTCCTGTTTCTGTTCAAGCAGAAAACAATACTCTAATCAAGGAACCTTCAAGGAGAAAACCACACGCACACACACACCCAGTAATACTGGCAGGGTAAGCTACTGTATATAAGCAGGGAGCAAACCTCACACTTATTACCGCTGATGATATTACCTAGTCGGGTAATGAAATGTCTGCAAGCAAACAATCAAGTTCAGAGAACCACTGAGGACTCCACAGTTCAGCCTTGGGCTACAAATATTCTCTTCTTTAATGAAAAAGTTTAATAGAAAGGAGGACTAGGAGTGACATGATAGCAATGCTCCAATATGAGCCTTGGTGGCACAGACTGCAGTACTGCAGGCTGCTTCTACTGACTGTCGGCTGCCTGCAATTTGACAGTTCAAATCCCACCAGGCTCAAGGTTGACTTCCATCCTTCCGAGGTGGGTAAAATGAGGAGCCAGATTGTTGGGGGCAATAGGCTGATTTTGTGAACCGCTTACGAGAAGGCTGTAAAACACTGTTGAAGTGGTATATAAGTCTAAGTACTATAGACGATATAGAGCACTGCACACCAGAACTACTAGATACAAGGATAGTTTTTCCCCTGAAAGCCATCACTCTGCTAAACAAATATTTCCCTCAGCACTGTTCAACTATTACAAAGTCTGCACTACTATTACTGTTAATCTCATCACTCCTTATCACCCACCCCGTCCCACTTGTGACGGTATGACTGTAACTTTGTTCCTCGCATCCTAAGATTTATATTGACTGTTTCCTAGTATGATTTGATTGCTTATTGTACCCTATGACTATTATTAAGTGTTGTGCCTTATGATTCTTGACTCTTGACGAATGTATCTTTTCTTTTTATGTACACTGAGAGCATTTGCACCAAGACAAATTCCTTGTGTGTCCAATCACACTTGGCCAATAAAGTATTCTATTCTATTCTATTCTATTCTATTCTATTCTATTCTATTCTATTCTATTCTATTCTATTCTATTCTATTGCTATTGCTATTGCTATTGCTATTGCTATTGCTATTGCTATTTAAGGGGCTGCCACAAAGAAAGGGGGTCAAAACCTATTCTCCAAAGTGACAGAAGATGAGACAAGAAACCATAGATGGGAACTAATGAAGTTCAGAAGCAACCTAGAACTAAGGAGAAATTTCCTGACAGTGAGAACAATTAATCAGTGGAACAACTTGCCTCCAGAAGCTGTGAATGCTCCAACACTGAAAGTTTTAAAGAAGAAATTGGACAACCATTTGTCTGAAATGCTATAGGCTTTCGTGCCTGAGCAGGGGGTTGGACTAGAAGACCTCCAAGGTCCCTTCCAGATGGCATTATACCTGGGGCAGGATAGAGCTTGCCAATTGGGGCAATAGATATATATAGTTTTCTTCTGGCTCAGGGACTGGGGGATTAGCAGAGTGCTTTAATGTGGCCACGAGAAAGAGTCCCCTGTGTATATTTGGGAACAGAGCCAGGGTGCAGCTATCTCAGAACCTACCATATTTTTTCACCTCAAACTCTGTGCTTGTGTTGTAACCCTGTGCACGGAGAAAGTGAGCCGTGATAGTCCAAATGCCAGGCCTGAATAGGAGAGAAACAAGAACAAAAGAAAACCTTAGCTGACCTTTTTTTTTTGAGGTCAGTCATAATTTTGAATAGTTGCGAAGTCACCAGTGGTAAGTTGGGAACCATTCATATCCAAAGCAGTGGTGGGATTCAAAAAATGTTATTACCGGTTCTGTGGGCGTGGTGTGGCTTGGTGGGCATAGCGTGGCTTGGTGGGCATGGCAGGGGAAGGTTACTGCAAAATCTCCATTCCCTCCCCACCCCACTAACCTGCTTTCCAGCTCCGTTCTCCTGTGCAGGGCAACCAAAGAAGACCCAGCCGATCAGCTGGGACTCAATGGGAGGCAGAGAATAGATGGGGGCAGGGCCAGTCAGAGGTGGGATTTGCCGGTTCTCCGAACTACTCAAAATTTCTGCTACCGGTTCTCCAGAACTGGTCAGAACCTGCTGAATACCACCTCTGATCCAAAGTCCTTTAGATCAGCGGTTCCCAACTTTTGTGGCTTGGTGGCCTGGCTGGGAGGGGAGAAGGGAACCGAGCCGTGTGAGCGGCAGACTGGCACACACACACACACGTACACACACCTCGACTTCCGCAAGTGGTGGGCCAGAGCGGGTGTGTGCACACGCTTATACACCAGCCCATCGCTCGTGCGGCCTGGTTGCAAATAGGCCACTGCCTTTGATAACACAAACATTGGAAAATTCCCCAATCCAGGTAGTCTTGCGACTGAATCCGAGTCTGTTTCTCCCCATCCAGGTCCCCAAAGTCTCCTAGCCTTATAATTAGAATGGGACACAACTAGTATGCTGAATTAAATAGTAGACTTGATTAAATACATCTGAAATAACTGCACGGTTTTCGACTGCCGGATCAGAGTAAAAATCCCAACTTCACCCTTCAACATCACTGCATTTGTATTTCGGGAAAAGCTGGAGTGTTAAGTGCTTAGTGAAACTTACTCAGCCACGTCAGGAATTGACAGATGGTCATTTATGACAGTTTTAAGTGCGGTGCGTTCAATCTTCTTGACCTGAAATCCCCGTGGATTCTGAGGGAGTGAAACAGGAAGACCGTGAGTGATTTCATAAAGCAAAGGGTGTTACAAATAGCAAGTTTCCATGTACAATGCTCCAGTTAGTACTTTAAAAAAAAATTGTTTTGTCAGGCTCTGTTTCACTGCATTATATTTGAACCGCTTGCTCATTACCTTCACTGTGATAACAACGGGGTTGTTGGTGGGACGTAACTTCTGATCCAGAGGGAAGACTCGGAAGTTCACTGGAATAAACGAAGGAAAGTGGCGTGTAAAAGAAAGAAGGGAGCGAGGTGCTAAGGCGAATCCAGAATCCTACCTTACAGGCAGAGGCTCCTCTGAGGCCCAGAAGGACCAAAACCAGGTGTGTGTGGGGGGGTGGCTGCAAAACAAAAACAAACCCAACGCCCACCCAGTCACATGGCCACACCCACCTAACCACGCCCACCAAGCCACACCCACAGAACCGGTAGTAAAAAGTTTTGAATTCCACCACCGGAGGAGTATTGTGTGTGTTTGCCACCTTGACTGGCTAAAACGAACAAAGGCAGGCAGGGTATAAATGAATAAACAAATAATATCATGTTGAGTAAGACGGGTAGTCCTCGACTTATGACCACAATCGAGCCCAACATTTCTGTTGCAAAGCAAGGCAGTTGTTAAGTGAGTTCTGCCCCATTTTAGGGACCTCTCTTGCCACAACGGTTAATCGCTGCAGTCGTTAAATTAGTAACCCGGTTGTTAAGTGAATCCATCTTCAATACTTTCCTTGTAAGAAGGTTGCAAAAGGGGATCACGTGACCCAGGGACCCTGGCGACTGTCATAACTATGAGTCTGTTGCCAAGCATTAGAATTTTGAATGCTGTCATAGTTGTGTGAAAAAGAGTGAGAAGTGACTTTTTCCAGTGTGGTTGTAACTTCGAACTTTCACTCAATGAATAGTTGTAAGTCATGGACAAGATGGAATTACACAACCTCAGTAATTGGACAGCAAATATATACATTTCTACCTGTATAAGCTGTATCATTGTTAAATAAAGGGGGTGTGTTGTTTTTTTAAACAGGATGAACGAAAAGGACAGAGCAAGGTGATTGCAAGGTGCGTGTGAGGCAGTCTCACCCTTTTGTCGGGGGGTGTAAATGGGCTTGTCAGTCTGTATCAAGAGGTACCCCTCTCGGGTGCTCCAACGCAGGTTGAGGGTTTGAACGTTCCTGGGGGTGTTGAGCTGAGGACTCTGGGCCACCAGTTGGATATAGCGGTTTCGCCGCTGGCTGCTCAAACCGCAAGACTCGAAAAACCGCTGTGTCACCTGCATGAATGAAAACAGTTCGACGTGAGAGCGAACGGCACCGCCTGGAGAATAGAATAGAATAACAAGAGTGGAAAGGGACCTTGGAGGTCTTCTAGTCCTGCTCAGGCAGGAAACCCTACATCATTTCTGGCGACCAAAACGGGATGCAGTTTTCTAAGTGTGGCCTTACCAAGGCGTGATAAAGTGGTATTAACACTTCACGTGATCTTGATTGTATGCAGAGATGATATTCAGCAGGTTCTGACCAGTTCTGGAGAACCAGTAGCAGAAATTTTGAGTAGTTCGGAGAACCGGCAAATGCCACCTCTGACTGGAGATTGTACAGTATCCTTCCCCTGCCAGGCCCACCAAACCACCCCAACAGAACCAGTAGTAAAAAAAAAAAAATGAATCCCACAACTGATTCTAACCCTCTATTTATGCAGCCTAGAACTGTGTTGGCTTTTTTGGCGGAGAGGCAAGAGAACAAATAAAGTAGAACAGGGGGTCCCCATCCACGGCGCTGCAGCCCACTACCGTTGGCCATGGCCTGTTCGAAACCTGGCTGTGGAAGAGACAGGCAAGCTGCACGTGTGAAGCTCCGCTCATACCAAGTGCTAAAATGGCTGCCGCTCCCATGAGCGCACTTGTCCGAATATCACAGAAGCAGATCACATGATCCCGGGGACACTGCAACTGTCATAAATACGAGTCAGTTGCCAAGCATCCAGATTTTGATCACGTGATTATGGGGGTGCTGCAGGTGTGAAAAAAGATCATTGGTCACTTTTTTCAGTGCCACTGTAACTTTGAACGGTCACTAAATGAACTGCTGTTAAGTCGAGGGCTGGCTGCCTCAAGGTTCACAGCAAGGGATCTCTGTTTCTGAAGGTTTTGAAGGTTTAAAAATCCATCAGTACGGTGAACAAATTTTTAGACTCAGAGAATCTAATTCCTGCTTAGCAGCAAAACTTGTTTTATTCACCCTAAAGAGCCTCACGGGTGTGTTGCCAGAGTTCAGTGGGAAAAAAACCCTTTATGGATTTTAGCATCCTGGGAAGAGAGATAAATCCCGGTGTTATAATCCTCATCTACTGAATACAGATAAAGTTAGACAATAAAAGCATTCAGAAAGACGGGCGATATCTCTGTAAGTGACTGTTAGCATTTGTGTGGAAAGCAGAACTTTCCCCTTGATCACCGAACAGCGATCATTATGTCAATTTTTATTACCCCTTTACTGGAACTTCAGGCTATTTCAAGGCAGCATTTCCCTTTTTTCATGTTTCCAAGCCTTTCCCCCACATGCACAATATATCCTTTTTCCCCCCCCTCATCAACTTCCTCCTTCAAGTTCTGCATGGCAGTTCCAGTCTGGTACAGCGATTTTGGGCTGTCAGCATCCAATCCGGAAAACAACAACAGGTCGCAGTTCCATTTCAGTCTGTAACTTGTTGGCATCAGCAGATTGTCTCACAGGCCATCTTAAGAGCTACAGCTGATCACTTGGCCAGCCGATGTTTTCAGAAGAGCCTGCAGAAACTCTGCTGCTAATTTTTAATTCTGGCTGGAAGAAAATGGTGGGCTGGCATTTATCCCAAACCAGGCAGGGAAGACGAAAGAAACAGTGCATCTGAACTTGAGGATTTCAAGCCAGGTCTTGTCTTAGCCTGGTTTTATAACAGAGTAACAGAGTTGGAAGGGACAATGGTAGTCTTCTAGTCCAACCCCTTACTCAGGCAGGAAACTCTATCATTTCAGACATGTGGCTGTCCAATCTCTTTTTTTTAAATTTCCACTGTTGGAAATTCTGGAAGTTGTTCCACTGGTTTATTGTTCTGTCAGGAAATTTCTCCTTAATTCCAGGTTGCTTTAATTAGCTTCCATTCATTGCTTCTTTGTTCTGCTTTCAGGTGCTTTGGAGAATAGTTGACGCTCTCTGCTTTGTGGCAGCCACTTTTGTTAAATTTGCCACAAAAGTAAATTGAGATATTTGCACTGAGCCATACCTTCAGGCCAGAGCCAGAATCTGAGCCCTTTTGTGACCCACCCTTAGCTATACATCCAGAAACAAGAAGCAAAATATTATGCTTCTGAGTGGAAAAAAATCAATATATTCCTTAACTGCTTTCCTCAAAGTACCAAAAACAAGCACCTAGGTCGCAATCACGTGACTATGGGGACGCTGCAATGGTCATAAGCATGAGGACTGGTCATGACGTCACTTTTTCTATGCCATCATCACCTTAAAATAATTCATAAATAAATGGTCATTAAGAAAAAGTGTAAGCTTTCATCCAAAACTTGCTTTGTAAAGCCCAACATCTGGTATCATAAGAACATGTTCAATCAGCTTCTCCTTAGTCTATATCCTCCAGATGTGTAGACTTTAACATCTAGAACAGTGTTTCTCAATAGTGGCAGCTTGAACATGTGTGGACTTCAAGTCCCAGAATTCCCATGCTGGCTGGGAAATTCTGGGAGCTGATATCCAGACATTTTGAAGTTGCCAAGGGTAAGGAATGCTGATCTAGAATTTCCAGCAGGGCCATTCAGAAAAGTTTTAGAAATTAAAGCTCACATATCTGGGGAAGGACACCCAGGCTGTAGAACAGGGGAGTCTTCAAACTTGGCAACTTTAAGACTTATGGACTTCAACTTCCAGAATTCCTCAGCCAGCTATGTTTGGAGACCTCTTGTTGTGGTTAGCCAGCAACAAGTACAGATGGCTGAGGAGAGCGAGGACCCTGATGAAGGGCCAGGACCATCAGGGAGTGGACTGCTGCCTTCAGAGATTGTGGGGGCTGGCAGCAATGATGAGGAGGTTCCTGAGGAGCCTGTGCCAAGTGCACGTGCGCACAGGATTGCTCAGAGGAAAGAACAATTACAGCAGCACAGGCGACTCGGGAGTAAGGCTGCAAGGTAATGGCCCCTCCCTCAAGAGGATAAAAGCCAGGTTTGAAAAAACGTTCTTTGCAGAAGGCAAAGAAGCTCTGAAGCTCAACCTTGTGGACATCATAGTTCACGTTTGGAAAATCTTGTAAATTAGTTCTTATCTCTGGGCTTTTGGCAGCCTTGACAAACAACTTGGCAAGGCTCTTTCTTGTCAGAGCTAATTAGTGGAAGGTAGCCTTCAGGATAGAATTCGTTATTAAACCTTAAAAGGTGGGGGCTGCTGCCTTTGTCTGTGTTTGTTCTTTGGGAACCCAGTTGGGTCAGAACACCTCTGCTGTAGAAAGTGACACCAAGCCACCTCTAAACATATTGGCTAGTCTAATGAAAAGAAGGACTAGGGGAGATATGATTGCGGTGTTCCAATATTTGAGGGGCTGCCACGAAGAAGAGGGGGGTCAACGTATTCTCCAAGGCAACACAAGGCAGTACAAGAAGCAATGGATGGAAATAACCAAGGACAGAAGCAACCTAGGACTAAGGAGAAACTGCCGGACAGTGAGAACAATTAACCAGTGGAATCATTTGCCTTCAAAATTTTCAGATGCTCCATCACTGGAGGACTTTAAGAAAAGACTGGACAGCCCTTCGTCTGAAATAATATTGGGTCTCCTGCTCGAGCAGGGGGATGGACTAGATGACCTCCAAGGTCCCTTCCAACTCTCGAATCCATTTCTTTTCTCTCCCTAGGGGTGGGATGTGCAATCCTCCCGGTTTCCGGTCTTACCTTCAAGGTCAGATCTTGGACAAATTTTTCGTGCTGCTTGTCCTGCTTGTTCTGAAGGCTGAACGATTTTCGTTCAGAACATTCTTGTCTCGTCAACTCATTTTGGAAAAAGACGTGGCCCGTGAGCCCCAGTGGAGCGCCGTCAACCTGAAGCACAATCCGCACGTCTGTTCCCACCGTCACCACACTGGGGGCAACGATCATCAACCTGCAGCATCGAGGAAAAGCAAGAATATTTCATAGTGCGCGGGCCATCAACCCCCTTCAATGCTTAGGTTTTCGCAAACTCGCCCCAAAAAAAAAGAAAGGAAAAAAAATGGAAATTGGGAAACAAGACCAGAGAAGCCCCAAAACTAAGTAAGCCACGTGTTTTTAATGCAAAGTGTAGACTAGAGCCTAACCGTGACCCACAAAACACATAGCTGGTATTCACAACAGGGCAGGCATCTGGTGGGTAAGTCTGTGAGCATCTGAGAAGCCCAAGTCCCCTTAGGGCAAATGTGACATTGTGGTAAAGTTTGTGAGGTAAACTAACTTTCTTTCTTTCTTTCTTTCTTTCTTTCTTTCTTTCTTTCTTTCTTTCTTTCTTTCTTTCTTTCTTTCTTTCTTTCTTCCTTCCTTTCCTTCCTTCCTTCCTTCCTTCCTTCCTTCCTTCCTTCCTTCCTTTTTTGAAATATCTTATTGATTACATCATTAAAAACATTGGATACGGTGTGGTCGTCCTGGCATTCATTTTTGCCATATGTACTAAAGTATATGTATATACATATAGTATATACATATCTTACATACATTTATACAGTTAACTTACATCTATTGTACTATCCGTCATGTTCCATTGTCCTTATTTACATAACCTCAGTTATCCATTCTATTAAATCCTAATCATTTTTTTTAATTCTGGGTCCCTCCTTTCTGTTCCCACCATTGGTAAAAATTATTCCATATCTTGTAATATTCTGCCTCATCTTTATCTTTCTTTTTTTCTTTTTCTTTTAATTTTTATTGAACATAACAATTAAAAAACATTGAATGTAGTGGAGTCGTTTTGACATAACTTTTGGTCATCATTCTAGTGAAATATAATAGAATATAGATCTTATATACATTTATACATATATACACACATACATTTATTCATCCTTATTTACATATTCCAACACTCTTAGTATTATTTAAGTCTCATGATCACTGATATCTTCTTAACAATTCTTTTCAGTCTTGAACCCTTCCTTTCTGTCCCTACCAATAGTAAAATCTATTCCAAATTATATAATATTCCGATACATCCTTATTTTTCATCTCTAGTGTTAGCCTATCCATTTCAGCGCAAGTCAAAATTGTATTTATTACTTCATTTTTTCACCAGGAATTTCTTTCTCTTTCCACTTCTTACCTTTATTTTTCAATTCCATAGTTAGTCTATCCATTTCAGCACAAATCGGTATTTTCTTTATCACCTTTTTGAGACAAACTTTCAGTGGCATTGAGAGCCACCCTTAACATTTCTGGAGAAAAAGCCAAGTGCAGTGATGCAACATGGTTGTGACAAGGATCGGCTGATCTATTTCCTGGCACGGGCATAGCATTTGCTATGTTTTTGTCCCTTTACTTTTTAAAGGACATCAAATTCTTACCCAACGGCTTTCTTTGTGTACTCGGAAGGAGGGGGGGGGGAAATAGCTCAGTCAATTTCCATACTTAAAACTGAACCACATTTTGGCATTTGATTCACCATCGACCCATTTAATTTTCACATTCACATTTTTGAACATTCACCAGTTTAACTTGGTGAGCTCCTGACTATTGCATTTGGGCTTTACCACACTGAAGAATTACAGGTAGTCCTCAACTTACAACAGTTTGTTTACTGAGCGATCAAAGTTACCACGGCACTGAAAAAAAGTGACTCGTTGTGACTGTTTTTTTCATATGGTACCTATGACCGTTGCAGCATCCCCGTGGTCACGTCATCAAAATTTGGACATCTAGAAACTAGTTCATATTTATGACGTTTGCAGTGTCACATGATCTTCATTGGCGACCCTCTGACGAAGTCAGTGGGGAAGCCAGATTCATTGAACACCCTTGCTGCTAACTTAAAACTGCATTCACTTAGCAACTGTGGCCAGAAAGGTCATAAAATGGGGTAAAACTCACTTAACAACTGACTCACTTAACAACAGAAATGTTGGGCTCAATTGTGGTCATAAGTCGAGGACTACCTGTATAACTAATCTTCTCTTTAAGTCAAGAACATTTATTAAGACGCCTGTTGCAAGGCAACACAGATCTTTAACAAAGCTCACTTCTTACTTCAGTCCATTGGAAAACTTGTCCATTCATTCTTAACCTTTATGTTTTCTTTGCTAACAAGAAAGCAGTTTGTATAAAGATGGGTCTTTTTATCTCCATGGCTGCTCTGTTTGCTGACAGCCTTAGAGGTTAGTCTAAGGCTTTTTCAAAATCCAAGTATACACTGCTGACAGAGTTACATCCATTCACTCTCAAAACAGCTCAGGAGACTGGTCAGGAAGCACCAACTTTTAACTTTGCAGAGTACTCTTATTTATTTGTATTTCTTCTTCTTCTTTTAGCTGCCACAATCAAGAGATTCTTGACGTGTTACAATATCAACAATAAAATGCCTGCAGTAATTTTACACAGCCGTAAACAATAATTAAACACAGATAAGATCATAAAACAGGCAATCAAAAAGTCATAAAAATATATAGTGATATCCTTTAGCAAGAGTTCCCCCCCGCCACCTAAGGCTTAGGAATTTTAAGTGAGTGTTCGGGACTTTGGAGAAGGTATGGCAACCTGTTTTGCAGAGCTGACAATAATGGCAAAGATCAAGAAAATGATGAGAAGACCAGTTCCTTGGTATCTCTCTGGAAATGGAGAAGATGGGAGAGTGCCCATATGTGCTCTGGACGGCTGGTCCTCTCAAAGAGACTACGGAAAAGTAGTTTTCTGTGTGTTTGAGCATCAGGAGACAATGGGATTAGCCATCTCACTTGCAACTGCTATGGAGACTTTCTGAAATTGCCTTTCTGAAAGACAGGTTTGAAAAGTCTTCATTGGATGAGTTTACCTCAAGCCATGAAGAACTCTGAATTAGAAAGGCTTAGAAAAAAAATGAAGAAAAATTAGATCCTATGACAACATTTAAATGAACTAAAGATGAAAACAGAGAAGGAACAGGAAGGAATATAAAACTGGTTTATTTGATCAAGGTTAGAACAAGATACTACATCTTGTTACTTCTGGGCTTTCTGCTGACACCAGAACTGAAAAGATAGATACAATATGGGACTAAGAAGTAATGGTTTGTAACCTTACTGGGGGTGTTAAATTTTTTTTATACTTGCAACAAAATTTGGAAGTGACTTCTTTATAAACCTTTCTCTTTATTACATTCTGATACTTTTCTTCTCTGTTCTCTTCTTCTCCTTTCTCTTCACTTTTTAAAAGTTTAGTTTGTATTATATTTCGTTATTATTATAAGGCAAATTCTTAATAAAATTGTATTTTTTAAAAAAAGAATCTTTGTCAAGTTTTTAAAGTTTTTTTCTAGGGCTTAAAATATTTTTTTCTTTGATTACTATTTCTAGCTATAATTCATGGCTGACATTTCCAAAACCTTCCCTAAATCTCTCCTTTAAAAACAAAACAAAACTGGTAGTCTTTTGCAATCCTTTTGGCTGGATTTGAGGCACAAGATATTTTTGCTAGCAAGTCGGCAAGTTGACATTTGGCAAAACATTTGGGCGGATGCAAATCACAGTCTCTCTAAAAAGTCCTGGAATTATCACTGTCTGACCGTCTAAATTTTTCCACCATTTCTCCCATTATTGACTCCCTTGGCCCTAATTGTCAAGCTTCTTCACCCCGTTGCAGCTTAGTACATATCACTGGCTGCTTTTAAGAAAGCTTTAAAGCATGCTGGCTGGGGAATTCTGGGAGCTGAAGTCCCCACTTCTTAAAGTTGCCAAGCTTGAAAAAAAAAATATTAATCTGAAAACTCAGATTAAATTTAAATGTAAAGGTGCATGGCAGAATGGTGGTTAGTAAAACAAAATGGTAGCGCTGTTTTTGTGATAGACAGTCTCCGACTTATGACCACAATTGAGCCCAACCTGAAATATTTCTTAAGTGAGTTGGTGGGATTCAAATTTTTTTACTATTGATACTGTGGGCGTGGCTTGGCTTGATGGGCATGACAGGGGAAGGATACTGTAAAATCTTCATTCCCTCCCCACTCCAGGGGAAGGATACTGTAAAATCCCCATTCCCTCTCTACTCCTGGGGGAGAGTTACTGCAAAATCCCCATTCCCTCCCCACCCCACTAACCTGCTTTCCAGCTCCATTCTCCTGTGCAGGGCAACAAAAGAAGACCCAGCCGATCAGCTGGGACTCGGGAGGCAGAGAATAGATGGGGGCGGGGCCAGTCAGAGGTGGGATTTGCCGGTTCTCCGAACTACTCAAAATTTCCGCTACTGGTTCTCCAGAACTGGTCAGAACCTGCTGAATATACCACCTCTGGTTTTGCCCCATTTTTACGTCTTTTCTTGTCACAGGTGTTAAGGGAATCACCCCAGTTGGTAAGTTAGTAACACGGTTGTTAAGTCAAACGGGTTTCCCCATTGACTTTGCTTGTGAGAAGGTTGCAAAAGGTGAGGACACGAGCCCGGGGGACGCAGCAACCATCATAAACATGAGTCAGTTGCCAAGAATCTGAATTTTGATCACATGACCATCGGGATACCGCAATGGTCATAAGCACGGGTGGGCTTCGAAAATTCCGGCAACAGGTTCTCTGCTGGTTGCCGGGTGGGTGTGGCCATGGTGGGTGTGGCCTAGTCAGCCTCCTGCACCATAACAGGGAGCCATTTTTACTTTCTCCAGACGGCTTTCCTCAATCCTCTGGGAGGGCTAAAACAGCCACCCCCGGGCTCTGGAGGCCTATTTTACCCCTCCCTGAGCCTCTGTGTGGGCCCTGCACTTACCTCGCATCCGAAACAGGCCGCGTAGCAACTCCTGGGAGGGGAGGGGTGAGGCGGGAGGGCCAGCCAGGGATGGGATTTGGCGGTTCACCGAACCACACATGAATCTTAGCGAGAGAGGATTGCCTGAACCCAGGCGAACCCATTGCAGCCAGCCTCTGGTCACAAGTGTGGAAAATGGTCCTAAGTCGCTTTTTCCCCAGTGATGTTGTAACTCTGAAAGGTCACTAAATGAACTGTTGTAACTCAAAGACTACCTGTACAAGCAGACGGAACAGTTATCAGGTCTATTTGTGTGTACGATTTTATAGGTATATGGCTGTGATTTATTTATCCATGATAAGAAAGATATTGTGGTGCGTACTAAACTTGTTGCTTTTGCACATTTTTTTTATTTGGTAATTTTGAATGTGTTTGGCCTGTGTTCCGACAGGTTGTCAGATAAACATGTTCCTTTTTGTTTATTTGATTGATCTTTGCTTGGCCCCGCAAGGAAAGCCAAAAATTGTAATCTAACACAGCTGTAGAATACAGTTTAAAGAGAGCTCAGTTTAGACATTTAATCCGATCTACCAGGGCACAAAGTATATACAGTACATACATGCGCGTGTATACATAAACATATATGCAAAATCAGTCAGGTTCTCTCCCTTCCAAGATATGGTGGCAATCTATCAAATGCTGTTTATGGACTGAATTTACGGTCTTTCTTTTCTACACAAACGACAAGCTTTCAAGGACCAGAGTGTGTGCTTTCCACAATTTCGCAATATTTATATTGGCTGAATTGTAGGCATTCCAATGCTTCTCACCCCCCAACTTCAAAGTCTATTATACCAATATCCATTCTGGACTTTTCAAAATTGCTTAAACTCCGATTTACACACTAGATTACATGTGGATTAAACCATATATCCACGAAACTTCCCCCGCCATAGCCTAATTTAAGGCCTTGCTTATTGCTTTGGAAGCTTGTTAAACATTAAGGCTGAGATCCTTGCTACGTTGGGGTCTGTTTACTCCAAGTACAGCCTGCCCACCCAACAACAAGAGATGCTGTGAATAAAAAGGGAAGAGGGGGGGGAATAATAGGTTTTCTCAGTTGCAGTAGCCCCTGAAAAGATGTGAAGGCTTCTGCTTTTCACAAACCCTGTCCTGCTTTAGATGGACAGCATCACGGGCTGGAGAAATTAACCAAGATGATGTTGCTTATTATGGGTTTTGTAGCAGGGGCGGGCTTCAAAATTTTTAGCAAAGGGTTCTCTGCCCGGTTGCTGAGTGGGTGTGGCCTAGTTGGCCTCCTGCACAGTGGCGGGAGGGGGTGTGTTTTCGTCCTCCCCGGGCTCCGGAGGCTTTCCTCGAGCCTCCTGGAGGGCGAAAATGGCCTCCCCTGGGCTCCAGAGGCTCTCTGGAAGTTGGAAACGGGCCCATTTCTGGCCTTCCCAAACTTCCAGGCCCATTTTTCACCCTCCCTGAGCCTCCACATGCAAAACAGGCCGTGTGGGGACTCCTGGGAGGGAGGGGGAGGGGGGCGGGGCCAGCCAGGAGTGGGATTTGGAGGTTCTCCGAACTGCACAGAGTCTTAGCTAGGGGCTCTCCCGAACCCCTGCGAACCCCCAGCAGCCCTCCCCTGGTTTATAGGCAGTCCTCGACTTACAACAGTTCATTCAGTGACCCTTCAAAGTTAAAACAGCACTGAAAAAAAAGTGATTGTAAAGAAAATGATGGACTGCGCAGAAATGGTACAATTGCACGTTAGAATTGCAAGAGAGGGAAGAGAAAGAATATTGTACAGTCTGGAAAAAATGGTATAACTGGTCGGATAGTAGGAATAAAAAATAATATAAACAAATAAATTTGTGTGTGTGTGTGTATGTGTGTATTTATGTATGTATGGTATTCAGCTTTGTTCGGGTATTTTCCCACGTCATTATAGTTGTGCTTTTAAAGTTGTAGCGATGTTTCGGCAGAATCTCATCTGCCATCATCTGCCGAAACATCGCTACAACTTTAAAAGCACAACTATAATGACATGGGAAAATACCCGAACAAAGCTGAATACCATACATATAAATACCTGTGAAAACTTAAGAAAACACACACACACACACACACACACAGTAAGTATAATTAATTTTAGTTCCAGAGATCGCAAGATGTCTGTTTCTTTTCTTACACATACACACACACACGTATTTATGTTTGTGTGTGTGTATGTATGTGTGTATGTATGTATGTATGTATGTATGTATGTATATAGTTAGTAGAAACTGGAAAAGTCGATGTCACAACATTGCAAAGATTGTATTCATGTTGTTTTATTGTTGTGTTGTTTTGTATATTGTGTTGTTTTTAACTGTGTAAAATTCAATAAAAAATATTTTTTAAAACAAAGTGACTTCTGACTGTTTCCCCACACTTATGACCATTGCAGCATCCCCATTGGTCACGTGATCAAAATTTGGAGTGCTTGGCAACCGGCATCCATTTATGAAGGTTTGCAATGTGCCGGGGACATGTGATCCCCTTTTGGGACCTCCTGACATCAGCAAAGTCAATGGGGAAACCAGATTCACTTAACAACCGTGTTGCTAACTTAACAACGGCAGCGATTCACTTAAACTGTCTTGCTGAGCAATGGAAATTTTGGGCTCAATTGTGGTTGTAAGTGGAAGACTACCCATCTTTTATGATAGCAAACTAGGCCCTGGATCTTCTTACTCCTGTTTGCAACGCTCTCACCGCTATCCTAACCTGGTTTGGAGGCTGTCAGGGTGGAACTCAACCAGGGTCACCTGTGGATCTTCTGTGGCTAAAGAGGGATGAGAATCTGAGTCTCCCCACTCGCGGTCCAGCACCCTTCACATCACCAGGATGTAAAAATGATGTGGAGACTCTAGAAAGAGTCCAGAGAAGAGCAACAAAGACAATTAGGGGACTAGAGGCTAAAACATATAAAGCAGTGATCCCCAACCTTTTTTATGCCGCGGCCCGGTATCCCCAACCTTTTTTATGGCGCGCCCGGCACGACATCAGCTGGGCGCCGCCATCTTGTTTTGATGAAAAATGCTTCCGGTGAGCTTTCACGGGAAAAGCTCACCGGAAGCACTTTTTCATCAAAACAAGATGGCGGCGCCAGCAAGCCAGCGGCCCGGTAGGACTTGTTCCACGGACGGTACCGGTCCGCGGACCGTGGCTGGGGACCCCTGATATAAAGAACAGTTGCTGGAACTGGGTATGTCTAGTCCCGTGATGGCGAACCTCTGGCACGCAGAGCCATTTGTGCAGGCACGCAGAGCCCCAGCCAAACTTACCTTTACTGTGCATGCGCGTGCCTCCCAGCTAATTTTCAGCCCGTTTGAGGCCGTTTTCACCTTCCCGGAGGCTCGAGGGAAGCCCCTGCAGCTTCAGGAGGCTGAAAAATGGGCCTTCCGGAAATACCAGAAGTGCCGGAACGGGCCCGTTTTTCGGCCTCCCAAGGCTGCAGAGGCTTTCCTTGAGCTTCTGGAAGGGCAAAAATGGCTTCAAACGGGCCGGAAAATCAGCTGGGAGGCGCGCGCATGCGCAGTGCAGGTAAGGGGGCAGGGTGGGGGTATTACACGCGCATGCGCAGGGGGCCGGGGCGCATTGCCTTGTGGGTGCCAGCACGCATGCGCTTTCGGCACACCACAACAAAAAGGTTCACCATCACTGGTCTAGCCTGATGAAAAGAAGGACTAGGGGAGACATGATAGCAGTGTTCCGATATCTCAGGGGCTGCCCCAAAGAAGAGGGAGTCAAGCTGTTTTCCAAAGCATCAGAGGATAGAACAAGAAGCAATGGATGGAAACTAATCAAGGAGAGAAGCAACCTTAGAACTAAGGAGAAATTTCCTGAGAGTTAGAACAATTAATCAGTGGAACAACTTGCCTCCAGAAGTTGTGGATGCTCCAACACTGGAAGATTTTAAAAAGATATTGGATAACCATTTGTCTGAAGTGGTGTAGGGTTTCTTGCCTTAGCCAGGGGGTTGGACTAGAAGACCTCCATGGTCCCTTCCAACTCTGTTATCCTGAATTCTAAACCTCATACTACTTGTTAAGAGAATCCTGCAGTTGTTCAGCAAAAGTGGGTTTCCCCACTGAATTTGTCAGAAGCCAGCTGGGAAGATTGCTAATGGCGATCACTTGACTCCAGGATGCTGCCAAGTTTGATTGACAATGTAGATATTGTGATTGTGGGAATGCAGAGACCACTGTAAGTATGAGGACCGGTTGTGAGTCCCCTTTTTTTCACTGCCACCGTAACTTCGACCGGTTGCTAAATGAATGGTTGTAAGGTTAGGATTATCTGTATTTTCCTGTTTGCATTCATGACTTAATAATAATAAGCTACAACTCCTCCAGCAGGACCTTATGGATCACGATCCTCGTTTATACCGTTCTGTAAGCCCTGGTTTCTCTTTTTTTATTTTTTTAAATGGAAGTTTGTCATCACATAAAATACACATGGAAACGAAGATAACAGGGAGAAAGGGAAAGGAAAAGAAGGGGAAAGATTGCAAGATAAAAGGAAAAAGAAAAATAGCTAGGACTTCCAACTTCACCCCTGGAAGCTTTCAAGAAGAGACTGGACTGCTATCTGTCAGATATGGTGTAGGGTCTCCTGCTTGGTGGGGGAGGGGAGGGTTGGACTAGATGACCTAAAGTTCCCTTCTAACTCTGTTATTCTGTTGTTCTGAAACTTTTTTTTTGGTGCAGTGGAATACAAAGGGCAGTCACAACCTCAACTTTTCACTTTACATGTTTAGTTAAGTGCTAGCTATTTCTGTAGTAGCACATTAATCTAATCATCAAAACCTAAGATCAAAGTTTCATTGTTTGTTTGTTTCGAGTATAAAGTCCAGAAGTGGTTTCCAAGTACAAAGAAAGTTCGATATATTCTCTTCTTTAGTTAGAGCAGTTAAGTTTTGCCATCTCTGCCACTTAAACCCACGTTTTTCAACCTGGGCTACTTTAAGATGTGCAGACATGGCTGGTTGGGGAATTCTGGGAGTTGAAGTCCACATATCTTAAATTTGCCTGGGTTCAAACAGAGCTCCCTAGCTGCTTAGCCTCAGGGAAAACTCAGTCGTACCCAGAGATTGTTTAGACAGCTAATTATATGTGGTTTCTTCCCCAAATCCCCAAAACTTTAACCTTAGACTGTCTACTATTGACCTCACCCCATTCCTAAGAGGTCTGTAAGGAGGGTGTGCATAAGCGCACCAATGTGCCTACCGTCCCGGTCCTAATGTCCCCTTTTATTTGTACCCATTTCATATAATCATGATCATGTTCTAATTATATCTGTTATCTAATACATGCTTGGCAAATAAATAAAATAAAATAAATAAAAATAAATAGATTCAGTCAGAGATCATAGCTGACAAAGCAGACTGGCTGATTCATAAAATGCATAAATGCCTTTATGATATATATTGCCATGTGTGAACCAGTCCTTGACAATGTTTGTATAACAGATGAGTTATGGTTTGTTTAAATTTCGTTTACTGAAAAGGTAATAAATTGGTTGTCTTCATGTATTGCACCAGTTTATACTGGTGGTTTGTGCAATATGATGGTGACCATGTTATCTCACTAGAGTACAGGACGTCCTCGAATTATGGCCACAACTGAGTCAAAAAGATTCTATTGCTAAGAAAGGCAGTTTTAAAGTGAGTTTTCCCCCCATTTAATGACCTTTCTGCCACGGTTATTAAATGAATCACTGCCATTGTTAAGTTAGTAATACAGTTACATGAAATTGGTTTCCCCATCGACTTTGCTTGTCAGAAGGTGGCAACAGGGGATCACATGAGGTCAGAACACTGCAACCGTCATAAGTACATGCCAGTTGCCAAGCATCTGAATTTTGATCACATGACCAAAGGATTACTATAACAGTCATGAGTGTGAACAGTGTTCCTAAGTCACTTTTTTCAGTATTGTTGTCAGTTCGAACGGTCACTAAACAAATGGTTGTAAGTTGAGGACTACTTGAAAAATAGGAAAATAAAATACATGGCATTGCATGAAACCTCTCGGCTGCTCGCTCAATGCAGAGGTCTTCAAACTTGACAGCTTTAAGACTTGTTGACTTCAACTCCCAGAATTCCTCCCCCAGTCATGTTAGTTCAGGAATTCTGGGAGTGGAAGTCCACAAGTCTTAAACTTGCCAAGTTTGATGACCTTTTAGTTTTTTTTAAAGCTACCATTTTCCTTCTTAAATTCTCCTTCATAAACAGGTCCTGTTGGGATTGTTTATGAAGGAGTTGTAAAACCATTGGGGGTAACTTCCCTGCCAATCAAAGCCACGCATTCTTTGTCCCAACGAAGTTTTTTAAAAAGAAATTGTTTTATTTCATTTTCATTATCTAAACATATACAGTAATATTCTAATACGTTTTCATTTTTAAAATCTTATTTAGGTGCCCTTCTGGTCACATACTTCCTTGCTGTGCGAAAAAATGACAGAAGCCTTGAAAAAAGTGCCTAATAATAGTAATAGTAATAGTAATGATGATGATAAGGAAAAGGAGAAGGAGAAGGAGAAGGAGGAGGAGGAGGAAAAGAAGAAGAAGAAGAAGAAGAAGAAGAAGAAGAAGAAGAAGAAGAAGAAGAAGAAGAAGAAGAAGAAGAAGAAGAAGAAGAAGAAGAAGAAGAAGAAGAAGAAGAAGAAGAAGAAGAAGAAGAAGAAGAAGAAGAAGAAGAAAAAATAATTATGTGTTATCCCAATTGTAATTGGAACCCTTGGAGCAATACGTAAAGGGCTGCCTCGCTATTTGGAAATTCTGAATTTATCAGACTTGAATACCCTGATTCTACAAAAAAAAAACACCTTACTTGCAACAGCTTATATCCTCCTACGCTACCTGAACAGTTCCTAGGTCCTTGGTTAGGACTCAAGCTGTTGAGCTACCAACCAACTCCAAAGACTGTGACTCTCACTAAAGATTAACTACTACTACTACTACTACTACTACTACTACTAATAATAATAATAATAATAATAATAATAATAATAATAATAATAATAATGCAACAACATTCAGTTCGATTTTGAAATTGTATTTTAAAGGAAGGACGAAGCAGTCATACTTCATGTAGCTAGCACTTGTTTTCCCAGCAGGTTTTTTTCCAGCCCTCCTCAAGCAAAATCAAAGATAATGAAGTGAAAACAAAAAGCAGAGCCTGAATTTACAAACTCACAGCATGCAAGTAGATTTAAATAAAATAAAAGCGGCAGTCTCTTTGACGGCTGAGCCCCTGAGACTTTACCTCAATGGCGAGCAGAAACCAATAGGTAAAGGTTTACTTAGCGAGATTGGGCAAAGGCTGTAAAAGGGATTTCATGTGCTGGGGATTGCCTTTGCTGTGCTAAAACAGCAGCTTGCTGATGAGAATTATAACTGAGGAAGAGAAGCTGGTATTTTTGCCGGACGTTACCCACCTTGGTGCTTGATGGCTGATCGCTATCAAAACTCCCATCCATGACAGCCAAAGAAGGAACCGGTTTGGAGAGGACATCTCTGGATCACCAGGTCTGCCCTGCCCGATGCTTTCTTCAGCTCTGGCCAAGACTGCGAGAGGATTTTGCAATTAATTGCAGGGACAAGGATGGGGGAGGGGGAGCACTGTGTGAGTCAGATAACATGGAAGGTTTCCAGCTGAAGAGAAAGCAAAACTTTGCAAGAGGTGGCTCAGCCTGGCTACCCAATGAATTCTGCCTGAGCTATCCAGTGAAGCTGTCTGGAGCAGGGGTAGGGAAACTTGGCTCTTCTATCACTTATGGACTTCAACTCCCAGAATTCCTGAGTGAGCCATAAAAGGTTCCCCATCCCTGGCCTACTGGTTTTTCAGTTGTTGGGGGGAATCAATTTTTGATTTGAATGGGACTGTTCAATATACAAATGTAGGACATATAAAGAATATCAAGAATAATAATATAAAGAATATGTCCTACATTTGTATATTAAACAGTCCCATTCAAGTCAAAAATTGATTTCCCTCACAACTGAAAAACCAGTAGGCCAGGGATGGGGAAACTTTTATGGCTCACTCAGGAATTCTGGGAGTTGAAGTCCATAAGTGATAGAAGAGCCAAGTTTTTCCTATCCCTGATCTGGAGGAACCTCAGGTTTGATGGAATTGAGCTGGCTGTGGGTAATGGGAGCTGTAGTCTTAACTCAAAGGTGGTGGCTTATGCTACATCCTAAGGCTAGCTGCGCACATTGCCCTTAGCTATGGCATGTTTAACTGTGGTTCATCAAACAAGCCATCATGGGATTGGTTGGCTCAGCACATGAAGCCATAAACCAAAGTTTCTAAAAATCCTTCCAATGAGTTATCTTCAAGTTTAATTCAAACCAATTACAGTTTGACTTATTCCAGTTGATGGCTTATGGTTTAGTGTAACATATGAACAGAGTCAGTTCTGGCTTTGAAGTTATTTAAATTGTCATTTAAAGGCTGGCTTGGTGCAATTCTGAGTGTTTACAATGTACTACCTTAAATGAAGTTCATTAGTTTGCAACTCAATGAGCCTTATGAAGCCAAACTATGATTTGTTAATCTGTTGCCATGTACATTCAAGCCCTCTAACATTTTTTTAGCTCAGTGTTTTTAAAACTTGGCAACTTTTAAGATGTGTGGACTTCAACTCCCAGAATCTCCCCCCCCACCCCCCAGCAAACTAACTAGGGGAATCCTGGGAATTGAAGTCCACACATTTTAAAGTGGCCAAATTTTGAAGGGAAAAAACAACAAAAGTTTTTAGCATGACGTGAGAACCAGCCCATCAAATCAAACCAAACCTTTTACTTCTCCCCTTCTCTCATCAGCTTTTAAAAAAAATATTACACCTGGTATCAATATGGATTAGAAACTTGGAACTGTAACTTTCAAGGAGTTCGGCCTGGGTCACGAGAACTTTCAGCTGTGTGCAGGGTGGAGAGACAATAACATCCAATAACCTTGAGTGACGGTAGAGGAATAGGGAAATTCCCTGCAATAAAAGAGAACTTGAGTCATTCCAGCAGATTAGCCAAGGCCTGGTTGTTATTTGTAAAATACAAGTTGATAAGGAAAACAATCTTCCATCTATTTGCTTGTAAACAAGTTATTTGCACGCCTGCTGGGATTTGTCTGAAATGGTATAGGGCCTCTGGGCCATGGCCCACTAGTTTGCACACGAGCTGTTTGCATCCGGGTTGTGGAAACACTGGGCGAGTACATGCACGAGTATCCCCACTTGTGCAAGCAGCGGGTGAGAGCTCCATTTGTGTGAGAAGTGGGCGCACACAAATGGAGATGTGCATGCTTGCCATCCGCTTGTTCAGAACCATCCCTTCTCCCCCACCCTCCCGCCAGTGATCCATAAAGCCAGAAAGATTGGGGAATTTTAGACTAGAAGATTTCCAAGATCCTTCCAACCAGAGGTGGGATTCAGCAAGTTCTGACCAGTTCTAGAGAACTGGTAGTGGAAATTTTGAATAGTTCAAAGAACTGGCAAATACCACCTCTGACTGGCCCCGCCCCCATCTATTCTCTGCCTCCTGAGTCCCAGCTGATTGGCTGGGTCATCTTTGGTTGCCCTGCACAGGAGAATGGAGCTGGAAAGTAGGTTAGTGGGGTGGGGAGGGAATGGGGATTTTTCAGTATCCTTCCCCTACCATGGCCACGAAACATCCACGTCCACAGAACTGGTGGTAAAAAATTTTGAATCCCACCACTGCTTCCAACCGTTTCATTCTTTTATTATATTGTTTTCTTCTCATCCTCAGCCCCAAAGGAGGTAGATCAGGCCTGTCAAACTGGCAGCCCGCAGGCCAGATGTGTCACATGCAGGCCACGGCACCCAGGCTCGGCAAAGGCAAAAAAATGACACGATACATCACAATATGTCACGTGACACGATCGAGTTTGACAACCATGAGATAGATTAAAGTGGTATTTCTCAAACTCGGCAACTTTAAAATGGGTGAACTTCAACTCCCAGAATTCTCCTAGCCAGCCATTTTAAAGTGGTTGGAAGTGAGAATCACTGCTTGAGAGGCATTAGAATATCCAGATGAAACTTGAGCTGAAATGAATGGCTTAACTCTGAACAAGTAGAAACATCCAGAAACTGGACAGAAAATTGAAAAACCCAAAGATGGAATGGGGAAACCTGATTTGGCAGCAGGATCTGGAGCTCCTTCTTGACCACAGTAAGATTTTTTCTTAAGAATAAGGAAAAATCTACTTTTTGATAGTGTGTGGGATTCAGGGATGGGATTCTACCGGTTCAGACCGGTTTGGACGAACCGGATGTTAAAGTTACATATTTCAACCGATGGGCTGGCTCCTCCCACCCTGCCCCTCCCCTCCCAGGAGTCTCCATCTGATGCAGGTAAGTGCAGGGTCCACATGGAAGTTCTGGGAGGGGGGAAAAATGGGCCTTCCAGAAGTCTGGAAACAGGCCTGTTTCCAGCTTCCGGAGGGCCTCCAGAGCCCGGGGAGGCCATTTTGCCCTCCCAGAGGCACAGGGAAAGCCTCTGGACCCTTGGGAGGTCAAAAATGACCTCCCCTGGGTTCTGGAGACCCGCCCCAGAAGCAAGAAACAGGAAGTTCCAGTAGGCCACGCCTACCATGGCCACACCCACCCAGCAACTGGGCAGCGAACCGGTTGCTGGGCTTTTGAATCCCAACCCTGCCTATCATGCGTACTAATCAAACAGGTGGTAAAGAAGAAGGAGAACTCACACATAAGACAGGTTATATAGAAAACAAACAGAGGGTCAGTCAAAAAGGATTCAAATGCCTATACACCAATGCAGAGTATAAGGAATAAACAGGATGAACTAGAAATCCAAGTGTATGAGGGCAGATATATTGTCGCCATTATGGAAACTTGATGGGATGAAACCCATGAATGGAATATACAGCTAGGGGGATTTAAATTGTTGAAAAGAAACAGACCAAACATATATAAGAAATAAATATAGCACAACAATGATGAAAACTGTTTTGAATGCACCTGGGTCAATGTAAAAGGGGGAAAAATGATATAGGTATATACTATAGGCCAACCAAACAGAGGAAATAGATGAACTTTTTGCTAAACAGCTAAGGTATGTAGGAAGAAACCATCATAGTAATGGGGGGAACTTTAACTACCCTGACATCAATTGGGAGACAAAGTCTACACCAAAGGGAAGAACAAACAGTTACGTGAGCTGGCTGTGTGATCCAGTTGTTAAGAAACTATCCTGAAATACATTAACTGGGACATAGAGTTACGGGAAGTGTTTTTCTCACTCTACCATGCCCTTCTCAGATTTCACCCTGCTTGGAATATTCAACCCTGATGTGGACACGTACTTGAAAAAGAATGAAGGTCATTAAGCAAATCTATTGCCTGCAATGAGTGGAGTTTTTTCCCCCCTGGAAACCCATATTCTTTGCTGGTTTCAGGCCCAAAAAATGTAACTTGTCTATCAGAGCCCGGCTGTTGGAATTTTGAATCCAGGCGGTAAGTACCATTTTTTTCCATTGTTCACTAAGGGATTGGTTGCAAATCGAGGATCCGTTGTCATGTCAAATTAGAGCAACCGCAGAGGGTTTACTCAGATGGTAAGGGGTTAATGGTTTGTCATTTCAGGTCAGTCTTGATAGAACCTCCGGTTGCAACAGAGAAAGACGTTCCCGAAACTTTACCGATGTCCTTAAGGGCATCGCAGGATGTGGCATTTACAAGCAGAAGTATACTCTTCCTTGCATTAGTTGAAGGCTGGGGTGCTGAGTTCCCGAGCTGTCCTTCTCCCATGGGAGTGCCTTTTAATAACTGCACGCCAGGCAGGAATTCAACAGAGGCAGCTTCCCTAGGCTGAGAGTGGGTAGCAAAGCCGAACTGAAACCAACCTTTCTCCAACTCAAAGCCTCCATCTATGTGAAGGATAAATGATGGGGGAGCTAAGCAGGTGTGCTTCAGAGGGGAATAACACAATAACGGAATAACACAATAACGGAATAAGAGAGTTGGAAGGGATTTTGGAGGTCTTTTAGTCCAACCCTCTGTTCAAGCAGCAGACCCTATAGACCAGTGGTCCCCAACCTTTTTTATGCCGCGGCCCGGTACCGGCATCAGCTGGGCGCCGCCATCTTGTTTTGATGAAAAAGTGCTTCCGGTGAGCTTTTCCGGGTAAAAGCTCACCGGAAGCACTTTTTCATCAAAACAAGATGGCGGCGCCCAGCAAACCAGCGGCCCGGTAGGATTTGTTCCACGGACCAGTACTGGTCCGCGGACCGGTGGTTGGGGACCCCTGCTATAGACCATTTCAGACAAATGTCCAGTCTCTTTTTAAAAGCCCCCAGTGATGGAGCACCTACAACTTCTGAAGGCAAGCTGTTCCACTGGTTAATTGTTCTCACTGTGAGGAAATTTCTCCTTAGTTCTAGATTGCTTCTCTCCTTGACTAGTTTCCATCCCATGGCTTCTTTTCTTTGTGGCAACGCCTTAGATATTGGAACAATGCTATCATGTCACTCCTAGTCCTTCTTTTCACTAGACTAGACAAACTCAGTTCCTGCAACCATTCATCCTCCAGCCCTCTAATCATCTTTGTTGCTCTTTTCTGCAACTCTTTACTGAATCTCAACATCTTTTTTTTTTATAATATAAGCAGGAGATGCTATACCAAGGGTCTTCAAATTTGGCAAGTTTAAGGCTCCTGGACTTTAACTCCCAGAATTCCTGAGCTAACATGACTGGAAGAGGAATTCTGGGAGTTGAAGTCCACAAGTCTTAAAGCTGTCAAGTTTGAAGACCCCTGCCGGATATACCATTTCCAGGGATTGGATTCGTTGTCCAATCTCTTCTTAAAAACTTCCAGTGTTGGAGCATTCACAACTTCTGGAGGGAAGTCTCCTGATTAATTCTTCTAACTGTCAGCCCTTAGTTCTAAGTTGCTCTCTCCTTGATTGGTTTCCATCCATGGCTTCTTGCTCTGCCTTCAGGTGCTTTGAAGATTAGGTTGGCCCCCTCTTCTTTGTGGCAGCCCCTCAAATATTGGAACACAGCTATCTTGTCACCCCTAGTCCTCCTTTTCATTAAACTAGACATACCCTTGTGTGTCCAATCACACTTGGCCAATAAAGAATTCTATTCTACTTACTCTACTCTACTCTACTCTACTCTACTCTACTCTCTCTCTACTCTACTCTACTCTACTCTACTCTACTCTACTCTACTTCTACTTTCTGTTCTATTCTATTCTATTCTATTCTATTCTATTCTATTCTATTCTATTCTATTCTATTCTATTCTATTTTCTATTCTATTATTTTCTATTCTATTCTATTCTATTTTCTATTCTGTTCTGTTCTATTCTATTCTATTCTATTCTATTCTATTCTATTCTATTCTATTCTATTCTATTCTATTTTCTATTCATTCTATTCTATTCTATTCTATTCTATTCTATTCTATTATTCTATCTTCTATTCTATTCTATTTTCTATTCTATTCTATTCTATTCTATTCTATTCTATTCTATTCTAGTCTAGTCTAGTCTAGTCTAGTCTAGTCTATCATTTTCTATTCTATTCTATTCATTCTATTCTATTCTATTCTATTCTATTCTAGTCTATTCTGGTCTGGTCTGTCTTCTAGTCTAGTCTAGTCTAGTCTAGTCTATTCTATTCTGTTCTGTTCTATTCTACTTACTCTACTCTCTACCTTCTATTCTATTCTATTCTCACATTCTATTCTATTCTATTCTATTCTAGTCTAGTCTAGTCTAGTCTATCTATTTTCTATTCTATTCTATTCTATTCTATTCTATTCTATTCTATTCTGGTCTGGTCTGGTCTGGTCTGGTCTGGTCTGTCTAGTCTAGTCTAGTCTAGTCTAGTCTATATTCTATTCTATTCTGTTCTATTCTACTCTACTCTACTCTACCTTCTATTCTACTCTATTCTCTATATTCTATTCTATTCTATTCTATTCTATTTTATTCTCTAGTCTAGTCTAGTCTAGTCTAGTCTAGTCTATTTTCTATTCTATTCTATTCTATTCTATTCATCTATTCTATTCTATTCATTCTATTCTATTCTATTCTATATTCTATTCTATTCTAGTCTATTCTGGTCTGGTCTGGTCTAGTCTAGTCTAGTCTAGTCTAGTCTAGTCTAGTCTATATTCTCTACTCTACTCTACTCTTCTATTCTACTCTATTCTCTACATTCTATTCTATTCTATTCTATTCTAGTCTAGTCTAGTCTATCTATTTTCTATTCTATTCTATTCTATTCTATTCTATTCTATTCTATTCTATTCTATTCTATTCTATTCTATTCTATTCTGGTCTGGTCTGGTCTGGTCTGGTCTGGTCTGGTCTGGTCTGGTCTAGTCTAGTCTAGTCTAGTCTAGTCTAGTCTATATTCTATTCTATTCTGTTCTATTCTACTCTACTCTACTCTACTCTTCTATTCTACTCTATTCTCTATATTCTATTCTATTCTATTCTATTCTATTCTATTCTATTTTATTCTAGTCTAGTCTAGTCTAGTCTAGTCTAGTCTAGTCTATTTTCTATTCTATTCTATTCTATTCTATTCTATTCTATTCTATTCTATTCTATTCTATTCTATTCTATTCTATTCTATTCTACCCAATTCCAGCAACTCTGCTTTGTATGTTTTACCACCGCAAACCTGCAAGGCCCCCCTTTTCTCCCCCTCCTCTCTTGTGATAAAAGGTCTCCCGCCCCAGCCAAGCCCCCCACCCCACCCGTCCCACTCACTCCAGAACATCACTGGACATTGACCTGCTAATTTATTGACTGTCTGCACAACTCAGCCTTCCTCTGCTGGGAAACACAGCCCACATGATTACCGGGAAATTCCTTCGCCTGCAGAAAACGAAACTTACTCCTGGTTGGGAAAGTTTTGCGTCTGGCAGGGTGTGTGGAAATAGATCGAGGAGGGAGAAGGTCTGGAAGCATTTAGTAGTGGGAAGGGCGGGGGGGCAGAGGAGAACATTGGCAGTCCCATCTCTTTGGGGCGGCGTGGCGTAGCCTAGCAGGTGAGGAAAATATGGATTCATCCTTTTCCTTTCATGGTTAATTAGCAGCTCATTAAGCCTGCAGTTGGAGATGATATTAATTAGCACTGATTGGGAGACAGGAGTGGAACCCCTAATAAATCCCCCCCCCTTTCCTGCCTCTCTCTGGTTTTAATTAAGCAAAACAGCCTAGTAATTAGGAGACTAATTAGAGGAAGAAAAATGAGCCAGCGTGTCTTAGACTCTCATTGCTAAGCTGTTGTTGGACACGCTCTGTCATTCAAGCTATTCCTCCCTCCCTCCTTTTTTCTATCTTTCTTTCATTTTATGCTTTCTATAGCTTTTAGCCCCAAAAGCTGGCTTTCTATAACAAATGGAATGCTGATGTTTCTGAGCATTGAATAAAGTGGGCAGGAATAATTCATTATTCTCCCAGATCTGTACTGACAGTCCAAAGGTATGGAAACCGAGGTGCGATGGGAGAGAAGCTTTCGGATGTTATTATAGGGGAAGTCCTCAACTTACAACTGTTCATTTATCAACTATGTCCATTGAAGCATCTGCATCAAAATTCGAACACTTGACAGCCAACCTGTGTTTACGAATTCTTCGTATCTAAGTGAAGGCATTTATAGGCTCCTGAGACTTGTCATGCAGTGTTTCTCAGGCTTGACGGCTTATACCATGTGAGGACTTCAATTCCCAGAATTCCCGAGCCAGCCATTCGCCATGCTGGCTGGGGAATTCTGGGAGTTGAAGTCCACACATCTTAAAGTTGCCTTGGTTAAGAAAAGCTGTTCTAAAGCATTGTGAGAGACAACGTTTGTTCCCATTTCTCCTTTCTTGTAAGCTGTTTGTACAGATTGGGACCAAAAAAAGTCACGTTGGGGGGCAATAATGGTATCATCAAAGTTCTGCTCATTTTTCAACGTGTACTGCAAAGAAAAAGCGAATTGAAGCAGATCTCCTAAACTAGAATCGAGTTGAAACGAGATCTCCTAAACTAGGGGTCTTTAAGAATTGTGGACTTCAATTCCCAGAATTCCTCAGTTTGCATTAATTGAGCCCACACTGGCTGAGGAACTTTTATTTATTTTATTTATTGTTTGTCAAACATGTACAAGATAACGAGTACAGGTATAAACATAAACATGAACAAAGGAAGTAAATACAGATAAATGGGGACAGTAAGACAGGGACGGTAGGCACGCTGGTGAGTTTAAGCACGCCCCCTTTAAGGACCTCTTAGGAATGGGGTGAGATCCACAACAGACAGTTTGAGGTTGAAACTGTGAGGGTTTGAGGTAGGGGTGGGTTGCAAATATTTTTACTACCAGTTCTGTGGGCGTGGCTAGATGGGTGTGGCTAGGTAGGCGTGGCCAGGTGACTGGGAGGGCATGGCTTCTTCTTCTTCTTCTTCTTCTTCTTCTTCTTCTTCTTCTTCTTCTTCTTCTTCTTCTTCTTCTTCTTCTTCTCCTCCTCCTCCTCCTCCTCCTCCTCCTCCTCCTTCTCCTTGCAGCCACCGCCCATGCACCCCTTTTTGCCTCCTGGGCCCCAGGGAAGCCTTCTGGGCAAAGCAGTATGGCAGCGAGGGGTATCCTGCTACAGCTGATCATCGGAACAGGTGGGCGTGACTTGGTGGGCGTGGCATGGGAAGGATATACTGCAAAATCCCCATTCCCTCCCCACCCCACTAATCTGCTTTCCAGCTCCGTTCTCCTGTGCAGGGCAACCAAAGAAGACCCAGCCGATCAGCTGGGACTCAATGGGAGGCGGAGAATAATGGGGGCGGGGCCAATCAGAGGTGGGATTTGCCAGTTCTCCGAACTCCTCCAAATTTCTGCTACCTGGTTCTCCAGAACTGGTCAGAACCTGCTGAATATACCACCTCTGACCGTTGTAACTTTGAAAGTCACTAAATGAATGGTTGCAAGTCAAGATTAAAGATTTTTCTGATCAATTATGTCGGGGCCAGCCGTGCTGAGTAAGGTTGCCAAGAAAGAGGAGCTATAGCCAAGAATGATGGGCATATCTGTATATTTGATTGGTTTGTGGTTGGGGTTTTTTGTTTTTGTTTTTTTTTGGCTTGGCTTTGCTGAGTGAAGGAAACAGCAGGACAAAAAGCTAAACAGGCAGAATTTGAAAAAAGGAAAATAAATGAAGAACTTAAACCCGAGCCAAGATAAAAGGGAAGAAATGAGAGTATAAATAGATGTTATGCAAGAATCTTTCCTGGAGATTTTAAATTTATGTCCCTTCTCCCCTCCAGAGGTTTAAAGCCGAATCGGTAGAACTGCCTCCAATTGACCCTGGCAACAATAACCCTGCCAGGTTGGACTTGGATCAGAGACGAACTGCATCATAATTGATAATTAATTAATTAATGACCTTCTAGTACTAAGGTGGACTTGAATCCAAATCTCAGCTTTTTAACAGTCTGAAGTTGGTCCATTTTGGAGCCGTCCAGGAAAATAACTGAATAAAATTCGGAGGCCTGGCAAGCAATGGAAATTGTTATTCATCATATTGAAAAAGTTGGGGAGACTTAGACAAAAAGGAGCTTCTGAGCCCGGCAGAGAGAGAGACTGAGAGAAAGTGCCAAATAGACCTTCCTTAGACAATCCAGAGGAAGGGATTGTCAGGAGGCAAGTCAAGGATAAGCAGAATAACAGAATAACTGAGTTGGGACCTTGCAGGTCATCTAGCTCAACCCGCTACTCAGGCAAGAAACCCCAATGGTTATTATCCAATCTCTTCTTGTTGGGGCATTCACAACTTCTGGAGGCAAGCCATTCCACGGATTAATATTTCTAACTCTCAGGAAATCCTTCCTTAGTTCCAGATTGCTTTTCTCCCTGATTAGTTTCCATCCTTTGCTGAGAGGTGCTTTGGAGAATAGCTTGGCTCCCTCTTCTTTGTGGCAGCCCCTGAGATATTGGAAGACTGCTATTGTGTCTCCCCTAGTCTTTCTTTTCATTAGACACGACCAATTCCAGCAACTGTTCTTATTATGTTTTAGCCTCCAATCTTTGAATTGTGTCCAAAGGTGGCTTTTCCAAAAAAACCCACCATCTTTCTTCTCTTTCTTTCTTTCTTTCTTTCTTTCTTTCTTTCTTTCTTTCTTTCTTTCTTTCTTTCTTCCTCCCTCCCTCCTTCTTCCTTCCTTCCTTCCTCCCTCCCTCCTTCTTTCTTTCTTTCTTTCTTCCTCCCTCCCTCCTTCTTTCTTTCTTTTTCTCTTTCTTTCTTTCTTTTTCCTTCTTTCTTTCTTCCCTCTTTCTTTCTTTCTTTCTTTCTTTCTTTCTTTCTTTCTTTCTTTCTTTCTTTCTTTCTTTCTTTCTTTCTTTCTTCCTTCCTCCCTCCCTCCCTCCTTCTTTCTTCCTTCCTTCCTCCCTTCCTTTCTTCCTTCCTTCCTCCCTCTTTCTTTCTTTTTCCTCCCTCCCTCCCTCTTTCTTTCTTTCTTTCTTTCTTTCTTTCTTTCTTTCTTTCTTCTTTCTTTCTTTCTTCTTTCTTTCTTCCTTCCTTCCTTCCTTCCTTCCTTCCTTCCTTCCTTCCTTCCTTCCTTCTCCTCCTCCCTCCTCTTTCTTTCTTTTCCTTCTTTCTTTCTGCCTCCCTCTTTCTTTCTTTCTTTCTTTCTTTCTTTCTTTCTTTCTTTCTTTCTTTCTTTCTTTCTTTCTTTCTTTCTTTCTTTCTTTCTTCCTTCCTCCCTCCCTCCCTCCTTCTTTCTTCCTTCCTTCCTCCCTTCCTTTCTTCCTTCCTTCCTCCCTCTTTCTTTCTTTTTTCCTCCCTCCCTCCCTCTTTCTTTCTTTCTTTCTTTCTTTCTTTCTTTCTTTCTTTCTTCTTTCTTTCTTTCTTCTTTCTTTCTTCCTTCCTTCCTTCCTTCCTTCCTTCCTTCCTTCCTTCCTTCCTTCCTTCCTTCTTCCTCCCTCCCTCTTTCTTTCTTTTCTTTCTTCCTTCCTTCCTCTCTCCCTCCCTCCCTCCCTCCCTCCCTCCCTCTTTCTTTCTTTCTTTCTTTCTTTCTTTCTTTCTTTCTTTCTTTCTTTCTTTCTTTCTTTCTTTCTTTCTTTCTTTCTTTCTTCTTCCTTCCTTCCTTCCTTCCTCCCTCTTTCTTTCTTTCTTTCTTTCTTCCTTCCTTCCCTCCCTCCCTCCCTCCCTCCCCTCCTCCTCCCTCCCTCCCTCCCTCCCTCCCTCCCTCCCTCCCTCCCTCCCTCCCTTCTTTCTTTCTTTCTTTCTTTCTTTCTTTCTTTCTTTCTTTCTTTCTTTCTTTCTTTCTTTCTTTCTTTCTTTCTTTCTGAAAAAGCACCTTTAAGAGAACAATGACCTGGATGACTGAGAATCTCCATAGACATATGGAACGTGAAGTCCACACACCTCTAAAGGGTTACGGTTGAGAAACACTGGCCTGGAGCCAGCAGGTTATTTCTGTGTGTGTCAAAACTGTGAGATTGAAGCCTCACTCTTTGTGACAGGGTGCAGTGTGAAGCGCCCTAAAACAAATTGAAAGAATTCAGAGGTGGCATATTCAGCAGGTTCTGACCAGATCTGGAGAACCAGTAGCGGAAGTTTTGAGTAGTTCGGAGAACCGGCAAATCCCACCTCTGACTGGCCCCGCCCCCATCTATTCTCTGCCTCCCGAGTCCCAGCTGATTGGCTGGGTCTTCTTTGGTTGCCCTGCACAGGAGAATGGAACTGGAAAGCAGGTTAGTGGGGTGGGGAGGGAATGGGGATTTTGCAGCATCCTTCCCCTCCCACACCCACCAAGCCACACCACGCCCACCAAGTCACGTCCACAGAACCAGTAGTAAAAAAATTTGAATCCCACCACTGCTACCGGTTCTCCAGAACTGGTCAGAACCTGCTGAATACCACCTCTGGCCTGTTCTGAAGCACGATTCATTCAAATAACCACCCAAAAACATACATTCTTGGCAATATTCCACCAGATTTCAGCAAACAGGATTTGGGTGGGAAAAAGAAGGAAGTGTTCAACCGTCTGTATAATCTGCATTCTTCCTTGTGTCCACAGTCACGATATGGCAGCTGACTTTAGATTATTATTATTTTTTTGGTATATACAGTAAATCACCCGTTTGAATTCTCAGCGTGCTGTGGCTTATGTTACCAGGAAGAAGACACTAAACCAGCTGGGAAAGCCCCGTGGTTAGCAGGTGTGTACATTTTTTTGAAAAGGAAAAAAATGAAGGATATGCCCTCTAATTGCTCAGTGATGGCTAGGTAAGCTTAGTAAGTATGGTGTAAATGAGGGAGTGAGAATCTAAACACTGGTGAAGGAAGAACGGGCCAGAAGCAGCTCCCGTCCAACGTCATCTTGTGAGAGATCCCCTTATAATTGCTGCCACTGGGTTCACACATCGCAATAGGCCCTTGTTGAGTTAACCCTGGTTTCAGAAATAAAACCTAACTGAATAGGCTCACATGGATTATCACTCAGTCTCTTGAAAGTCTTTGTGATCTGTTGTACATCATTTTGCCAGGATTGTTTGTTGGAAATTGTGTGCTCTCTCTTGTGTCGTCAATGATAGTTACCTCACCACCTTCACCTCAGTTTCCCTCTTTTTCAAATTCCTTTGATTTTTTTCCCCAGACATCAGGGTCTTCTCCAGTGATGCTTGCCTGTGAATTATATGTTCAAAATATTTAGAGCCCTTTGCTGGATTTCCAGAGATGAACTTAATCAGAGGTGGTATTCAGCAGGTTGTATTTAGTTAGTTGGGAATGGGAGCTGCCAACTTTGCTGTCTCTCTAATTTTCTGGCCGAATATAGAGACAGTTAGTTAAACATTACAAAGGCTTCCCTTACAAAGTTTCTTTATTGGATCTTATTAGGTATCCTCAAGGTATAACTCACAGTTATGTTGAGATTCATCGAATGTCCAATCTTTGCATTGTTGTCTTCATAGTGTGAAAAGATGGCTATCTTCATCCCATAACAATACAGCGAGGGAGGCTCTAGCATGATGCTGGGTCCAGGCAAGAGTGAAGAAAACTCCCCCCCAACCCAACCGAGGGTCAATTCAGTGACCAATAAGGATTACAGATGTGGCCACATGACATTAACCACATCTCCCATGAGGCATTAACTACATTTCCCATGAAGCATTCCCTTAAGGGGAAAGCTCCCATTCCCAACTAACTATATACTATTTAACCAGCACAAGGTTCTGACCAGTTCTGGAGAACCAGTAGCGGAAATTTTGAGTAGTTCGGAGAACTGGTTAAAATCCCACCTCTGACTGGCCCTGCCATATTTTATTTAGAAGCTTCAAGTCTGACAGGTGTCTGACTCTTCATGACAATATGGGTCATAGCATGCTATGCCCCCCCTCTCTTCCCATGTTTCCTGGAGTCTGCCCAAATTTGTGTTCATTACATCAATGACACCACCCCACCATCTCATCCTCTGCTGTCCCCTTCTCCTTTTGGCATCCAGCCAGAGGCTCTTCTGAGGCCAGGAAGCTCCCAAAATGGAGCATGGAGGGGTGCTCCATGTTTTTTTTCTTCCTGAGCCTCAGAGGAGCCTTAGGGGAGCAAAAACGCCCCCACCACCACAGAGGCTCCCCTGAGGCCCAGAAGGCCCCAAAAAATGGGTGGGGGGGGGTTGGCTGCAAAAAAGCCAAAAAAGCCATGCCCACCCAGTCACATGGCCATGCCCACCAAGCCACGCCCACATAACTGGTAGTAAAAAAAATTTGAATCCCACCACTGGGGCTGATCTTGGAGCCCAAGAAAACAAAACCTGTCCCTGATTCTATTTAGAACATAGAGCATAGCAAAAAAGAATTGGAAGGGACCTTGAAGGTCTTTTAGTCCAACCCTCCATCAGGAGACCCTATATCTGTGATGGCGAACCTATGGGATGCATGCTGGAAGTGGCAAGCAGAGCCATCTCTCCGGGCATGCCAGCTGTTGCCCGTTGCTCTTCTGGGTTCTGGCACTCCCAAGCGTGCCGGGAGCTGCTCTTCCGGTTTCCGACGCGCCCCCCCCTCCAGGCGCGTGCATGCGTTCCCATTTTGGCACTCGGTGCTGAAAAGATTCGCCAACATTGCCCTATATCATTTCAGACCAATGGCTGTCCAGTCTCTTCTTGAAAGCTTCCCGTGATGAAGCACCAATAACTTCTGAAGACAAACAGGAGTGAAATCCAAAATTTTTCCCTGCTGGCTCTGTGGGGGCGTGGCTTGGTGGGACTCAGTCTCTAAAAGGAAGAAGGCGGGTGGGCGTGGGTGGGGCCAACCGATTCAGATCCCAAGATGGTGTGAGGCAGAGGTGGATATTCAGCAGGTTCTGACCAATTCTGGAGAACTGGTAGTGGAAATTTTGAGTAGTTCGAAGAACCGGCAAATCCCACCTCTGACTGGAGAGTTTACAGTATCCTTCCCCTGCCACGCCCACCAAGCCACGCCCACAGAACTGGTAGTAAAAATATTTGAATCCCACCACTGGTGTGAGGTGGTTGAATTTCACCCCTGAAGACAAACCATTCCTCTGGTTGATTGTTCTCACTGTCAGGACATTTTTCCTTAGTTCTAGGTTGCTTCCTTCTGTGTTTAGTTTCCATCCATCGTTTCTTGACTTGCCTTCTGGCACTTCAAAAAATACATTGACCCCCTCCTCCTTGTGGCAGATCCTCAAATATTAAAACCCTGTTACCATGTCACCCCTTCCTGCAACCTTTCTTCCTATGTTTTAGTCTCCAGTCCTCTAGTCCAGGGATCCCCAACCTTTCGACGCGCTTGTGCCCGGTTCCGACATCAGCTGGGCGCCGCGGCCCGGTCACCCGGCGTTCAGCTGGGCGCCGCCATCTTTTATGACGGCGCGCCGGTGACGTCACCGAAGCGCAGTTTTGCATAAAAGATGGCGCTTAGTTGCTTCTGGTGAGCTTTTCGGGTAGAAATGGCTTTCTACCCGGAAAAGCTCACTGGAAGCGCTGGCGCGCCATCTTTTTATGACGAAACAGCGCTTCCGTGCAGCTTTCTACCCGGAAAAGCTCACCAGAAGCGCTTTTGCAAAAAGATGGCGGCGCCCAGCAACCAGCAGCCCGGTAAGGCTTGTTCCGCGGCCCAGACCGGTCCGCGGACCGGGCGGTTGGGGACCCCTGCTCTAGTCCTCTTTGTTGCTCTTGTCGGCATTCTCAAGATCTTTTTTTATATATATAATTTGGTGACCAAAACTGGATGCAGTAGTCCAAGTGTGGTTTTACTAAAGCTTTATAAAGCAGTATTTCTTCCCCTTCTATTTCTTCTAAAATTTTCTTCCCCTTCTACGTGCCAGGAAATGATGGGATTATTTTTTTTGTCTACCACTGTATTATTTTTTTCAGCTGCTAGTATGTTTTCATATTGGTTGTTCTTTGTTGCTCCTTTTATAAACTAAAACCTTGCATTTGTTGCTATCTAAGACTGAATGGAAGGTGATTGACAGAAGATATATGTATATAGACCAAAACATGGTTTATGGTATGGGGGAAAAATAAAATTATGCAAAGTAGCAACAATAAAAACCCAATAAAAGGGCCAGGGTGTAGAGGAACTGAAAGCAGCTTGTAAGGTAAAATGTTGACCTAAAAATATTATTAGTGATGTATAACAAAGATAAAATAAAATGATACGTTAGTGATAGTACAGTAAAACTCCATATGTTTCGGCAATTAAAATAAAAGGGAGGAAAAACACGAAGAAAAAAATGCACACAATACTAATGTAAAATTAATTGAATCCTTAAACTTATTCTTAAACCCAGAGCATACAGAAACATGGAATAATGTGGAAACATGTTATTCTAACAATGAGAAGAAACAGGCTTCTTCTCATTTTTAGAATATAAAGACATTTCAAAATCTGACGGAGCATGTATCTCGCATCCATTCCTTAAGATCAGCGCAGGGGTGTGTTGCGAGCGATTCGCACCGGTTCAGGGGAACTGGATGTTAATTTTATATCTGGTTTGCCAAACTGGTAGTTGCAATGGCTGGCTGGCCCCTCCCACTATGCCCCTCCCTTCCCTGGAGTCTCCACGCGGCCCGATTTGGATCCCAGGTAAGTGAGTGGTCTGCATGGAGACTCAGCGAGGGTGAAAAACAGGCCACCTGGAGGCTCCGAAGCCTGAGGAGGCTGTTTTCGCTCTCTCAGAGGCTTGAGGAAAGCCTCCGTAGGCCAGGAAGGGAGAAAATGCCTTCCCTCATGGTGCAGGAGGCCGACTAGGCCACACCCACCATGGCCACACCCAGCCAGCAACCGGGCAGAGAACCGGTTGCTAAATTTTTTTGAAGTCCACCTCTGGATCAGCGCATAACTTTCTTTCCATCAACGTAAGATAGTTTTCTTTGTCAAGATTCGGATTTGATAAGATCAACGTTTCATAACATGTCAAATTCCATATATGGGGAATAAAATTCAAAACCACGGTTACACCTTCGCCTACTATGTTTCCCCCTCCCCTCCAAGTCATTAAAGAGTCTGTTAAGGCCCCAGGCTAGAAACTGCAATGCTCTGAGTTCTAATCCTGCCTTAGCACAAAGCCAGCTGGCATGAAGACCATGGGCCAATCCCTCTCTCTCTCAGCCCTAGGAAGGAGGCAAGCCAAGCCACCTCTGAAATCGAGCCAAGAAAACTTGTCCAGGCAATTGCCCAAAGTCAACATTGACATTAAAAAGAAAAGACTACATTATCATCAGTTGCAACTTGAAAGTAACTTGGGACATGCCAGAATCATACGAATAAAAAAAACCTCAAATATACTTAAATTTATTTGTTCGTTTGTTTGTTTATCACATTTCTACATCACCTATCTCACCTAAATGACCCCTTAAAACACCAGCATGAGATATCTAATGTCCAATCTTTTCTCAAACATGTTTTGAAGAATATCTACGGAGATTCTCAGTCGTCCAGGTCATAATTGTCCCAAAGCTGTCGTACAAATAACCTGACCCTGTGCCAGTGGTGGGATTCAAGTTGTTTTTTCTACTGGTTCTGTGGGCGTGGCTTAGTGGGCATGGCTTGGTGGGCGTGTAAAATCCCCATTTCCACCCCACTCCAGGGGGAAGGATGCTGCAAAATCCCCATTCCCTCCCCACCCCACTAACCTGCTTTCCAGCTCCATTCTCCTGTGCAGGGCAACCAAAGAAGACCCAGCCGATCAGCTGGGACGTGGGAGGCAGAGAATAGATGGGGGTGGGGCCAGTCAGAGGTGGTATTGCTGGTTCTCCGAACTACTCAAAATTTCCACTACTGGTTCTCCAGATCTGGTCAGAACCTGCTGAATATACCACCTCTGATCTTAAAGTTGCCCAAGTTTAGAAACCCTGCCTACCGGGTGACCTTTACAGTTTTGGGATCTGGATGGGATAGGGCACCTTATTACAACAACTCTTGGTGATTTTGCTATCACAATAGCACAATATCCTCCAGAGTTGCTTTTAAGGGTTGTGGGGGGATCAGAGACATTTCCTACTTTGGTAGAAGGTTTCAGCTTGTGGGTGTTTTTGTTGTGCAGGGTTTGCTCTTCCTGTTTAATGTGAAGCTTCTGGGAGAGGCCATCCAATACTTAGAAATGCGCATCATTAAATTGCCTTCCGAGTGAGTGCCAGCTGCAGAGGTCACCAATTTTTATTTTTTATTTTTTTTTAAAGACAAACATATACAGACAAAAACAAAAAAATAAAAACATCTTCCAGTTATATACATACAGTGTGTCAGTTGGTTACAAATCTTTTGTGCTATCCTTTCATAGTCCTTACTCACAAGTTGTAAAGGTTCTCAAATTGTCAATCTAACATATATTTAGCAGTTATGAATCATTCATTTGACTAAACTCTTATTCCATCATTTCATACGAGATATTCTAGAGAGGTCACCAAATCCTTGTCCAACAGATGTGGAGGTCTGGATGGGATGGAAGATGCTAAAAGCTCTTGGTGCTTTGCTGTCCTCTGCTGGTCCCAGTGTCATCTCTCTAACACATAGCACTTCCCATAAAGTAGCAACTCTGTGAATTGGGGTTCTCTTGGATTCCCAGGCGGTAGAAACTAGATGCCACCGAGTGGTCCTTCTTAAAGCAGGAGGACCTGGCTACAAAAAACTCATGCCCTTATTGCTTGCTGGGTTAGACTTCTGCCATGTACTCTACATGGAGCTGCCTTGGAAGACCACCCAGAAGCTGCAGTAGGCCCGTTGTGCAGGCGCTGCATTGGCTGCTAATAGGTTTCTGGGGGGAAGTTGAAATGGCTGCTTCAGACCTGAGCCCAAAGATGACCCAGGGAGGGCCAATCGAGTCCACTTCTTCATTTGCTTATGTCTGATAGACAGAATCTAGACAGACTAAAGCTATAACCTTCTAACCCTGGGAGATTCTAGGCTGTGTCCCTACCCTGAACCTTTTCCTCCCTCCCTCAGCCAGTTGAGGACAGTCCAGTCTCATGTGCTGGGCCCCTGTCTGGAATGTGCTCCCTTCTCTCTGGAAAATTGCAGTGCTGTTGCCGATATTCCCTACTGCTATCTCTCATTTGCACATGGCATTACAGTGTTTGACTCATAATGCCCAACATGGCTTGGGGCTAAGATATTTCAATCACGTGCCAGAAATGGTATAGGGTCCTGCTTGAGCAGGGGGCTGGACTAGAAGACCTCCAAGGTCCCTTCTAGCTCTTATTCTTATTCTTATTCTTATTCTTATTCTTATTCTCAGTCTCAGTCTCAGTCTCAGTCTCAGTCTCAGTCTCATCCTTATCCTTACCCTTATCCTTGTCCTTATCCTATGATTCTATTCTATTCTATCCTTTCTTGTTGTTCTGCTGTTCTGACCTTGGCTTCACAAAACCACAAAGCGGACTCTTCGTCTGGACAAAACCCCTTTTATTTACGCTAATGTGAATTCCTCTCATTCACATCTAGCCAAGTCCCGGCAAACAGTCTTTCAAGAGTGATTTACAATCATAGACCTTATCAAGCTTGGAGAGTTGCCAGGCCGATAGCTTCCAAGCACAATGCTATATAGCACAGTGATTCTCAACCTTAAAGACTTTAAAATGAATGGACTTCAACTCCCAGAATTCCCCAGTAAGTTTAGCTTGCTAGGGAATTCTGGGAGTTGAAGTCCATCCATCTTAAAGCAGGCGAGTTGAGAAACATTGCTGTAGCAGAACATACATGGCAAGGAGTCAGGAATAAATCTTCACCCTAATTAAATGAACTGTCTCCTGCAAACACCACTCCCCTTTCGCTCCTCTTTATTCCCTATGGGAGGGGACATTCACCGTCCACCTGTGCCTTTACTTCCGAGTTGACCCTTGTTCCTTAACTGTTCCCTTCTTCTGGCAGCTCTGTGCATGTCCACATCGGGAACAGGCTCCTGCTGTTCTTCTGCCCCACTGATCTCCGACTCGGAAGACAGCTGATAACTGTCGGACAGCCCTGGTCCCATCTGTGCCACCCAACGCAGAGCACTTGTCAGAGCCTTCCACAGACTCCAGGACTGGTCCATGTTCCTCCCCAACCTCCTCACTGTCTGAATCTGCTGCCAGTTCTGCTGGCCGCTGGTTGGCCACAACACCTGTCCTATTTTCTATCCTGTCCTGTCCTCTCCTATTTTCTACCCTATGTTTTATCCTATCCTATCCTATTCTTTGCAGGAGCACTTGGCTCCCTTGGTCTGGCTGTCCAAAATTAAGCGAAAGATATTCTGGAGACTTTTTAGAAATTAAATCTTCGGTGTCCATTATTTCAATATATTGTTTTGACAGTATTCTTACGTTATTGTTTATTGTCTTACTTGGCTGTATTAAGTTACTTGGGTTGAGTTGCATATTTTATGATGTGGTGCAATCTGCAACTGAAGTGGAAGGAGCAGTTAAGAGACTAGCTAACCTGGAATCGCTGAAAGGGAGGAAATGACATAAAACAGACATTCCACCCCCCCACATGCACACCCTTGGAGTCCTTATTTAGTTGTTCTGTAGTGACTACAGTTAGTCTGGCAAGATTATTGAAAATAGGCAAGTAGCAATAAACGTACTGCTCTGATCAACTCTCTCATATTGTTCTGTTTCCGTGCACCTGACAATTATTTTGTAAGCTTTTGCTGTTCTAAGCTGCCAGGAAACGTCACATCCTAACATCCAAATCCTTTGTCCTCACAAGTTTTTTGAATCGGACGAATGCTACATGTGCTAGAAAAAACACGGGTCTGATTTGCATATACTGATATCCTAGACCTATCCTATTATCCTAGACTCATCAACCGGTCTTGTTCCTCAGCCTCCAGAAGGCTGGCGTTTATCCCCTTGGATTTAACATCTGCTTGTAAAAACATGAAGATTTGAAATCTGATATTTTTTTTTTACAATGATGAAAGCCATCATATAGAAAATGGCTAAATTTAATATCCAGTATTTAATGTTGCGGTTCTTTTATGCTTGTATGGGATTGGGATGCCTTGTTTCAAACAATAAACGTGAGTTTAGTGGACTTTATTTATGCAGGTTTTTTTTAAATTTTGCTTTAGCAAACGTTTATCTTTATAGCTGCTTCGGTACTCTTACAAACTGGATTTAGGGCAAATGTTAAGCATATGATCTTTTTTGGGAATAGAAAAGAATATCTGCAGCTCAGTCTTGAACTGTGGAGTCTTTGGTGCTCTTTGAACTTGGTTGTTTCCTTGAAAACTTCTCACCACCCAGCTAGGTAACATCATCAGGATGCTAACCAAGTGGAATTCTTTGCGGTTTTGGAAACAACCTTCAAAACTACAGATGTTGCTTAGGTCCGTCTGGTCTGTTAACCATGATTAATACCTTCAGCGCCATGTGGACCGCTCAACTGTAATTTACCAAGTAAACTATGATTAAGCCAACTCTAGTTCTGTGCAATGTACAACCTCATAGTCCCTGGGCTGACACATCCCAGAAAGCCGTAATGTGTCTATTTCAGTTTGCGTGTCCATGGGGTAAAGGTCTCTCAGCCCAGTGATTACAGATGTAAAAACCATGGTTTACAGCTTACTTTTATTTATTATTATTTTTTAAAAAACACTATATGGGTGCCCATCTCACTGAATGCAACTTTGGGCGGTGTACAAGCAGCAATGAAAATTTAACAGAATAACAGAATTGGAAGGGACCTTGTAGTTCATTTAGTCCAACCTCCTGCCCAAGCAGGAGACTATGGCCTACACCATTTCTGAGAGAAAGTTTCCAGTGATGAAGCTCCCACAACTTCCCAAGGCAACTTCTGTTCCATTGGTTGATTGTTCTCACCGTCAGAAAGTTTCTCCTTATTTCTAGGTTGAATCTCTCCTTGTTCAGTTTCCATCCATTATTCCTTGTCTGGCCTTCGGGCGCTTTGGAAAATAGCTTGACCCCCTTCCTTTCTGTAGCAGCCCCTCAAGTATTGGAAGACTGCTTATCATGTCTCCCCTGGTCCTTCTCTTCACTAGACTAGCCAAGGCCAGTTCCTGCAACCGTTCGTTGTATGTTTTAGTCCCCTAATCCCCTAATCATCCTGGTTGCTCTTCTCTGCGCTCTTTCTAGAGTCTCCACATCTCTTTTTTTTTTATAGCGTGGTGAGGTTCAAACACTTAAACGTAAATAAATAAAAGCCAGGCGGTGGCAGAAGAGCATCCCTGTAAACGCCGCGTACCCGTACAAGCACCGCGCAGGCTCCCATTTCAACCTACTACACACACTTGGTTTGAAGTGTGCCTTTGATTTCAAAACGCAATTCACGAAGCCGTAGCCCAGCGCGACAAAGCGGACCGAATCCCCGGTTGGGTGGCTGAAGAAAAACTGTCCCCTTCTAAGCCAAAGCCAGCGCCACTCTTTCCGCAAAGAGCAGGTCCCTGTTTGGGGAGGCGCGTGTGTGTGTGGTGTGTGTGTGTGTGTGTCTTTGGGATCTTCTGAGGCGGGAAGGCTTAGCTGGCGATCCCGAAAGATCCCCTTCCTCGATCGACCGTCCCTAGCGGGAAGGGGCAAGCGCGGAAAACGCGTTAAGCCCGGGGCGCTCCAAGCCTTGCGCTCGCTCCCCGAGTGCGCAAAGGGCCCCGCGGTTCCTCTGCTTCCTTTTCCTTCCGTCTGAGCGGCTTCTCCGCCTCCGGGAGGAAGCCGGCGGGCTCTGGAGGAGCAGCGGCTCTGGTAGAGCGGGGCTGCTCGGCGGGTTCCCGGCGTTTTGCTTCTCCCAAGCCAGCGGAGGGCAGCAAATATAGATAAAAAGCACAGTTTGCGCCTCTCCGCCTGGGCGTACCAAGAGCAGGGGAGGAGGCGCCGAAGGAGGAGGAGGAGGAGAGGAGAAAGGGGGGGAGGAGAAAGGAAGAAGCGGAGCTCCTCTCCTCCTTTTTCCTTCTCTTCTTTTCCCTCCCCCTTCTCAGCTCCTCCTCCTCCCTCCCTCCCTCCTCCAGCCCTTGTGCGGGACTCCATTTTCCAGTCCCAAAGTCTCCAAGGAAGGAGCCGTGGGAGCGCACCGCCAAGATGGACTAGCAGCGCGCCAGCCTTTTCTTTCCTCAGCGTCGCCCTTCCGTCTCGGGCGGCCGAAGCCGGAGCGCTCGCCCGTCCTCCCGCCGCCGGGGCTCGCTCCCTCGCCCGCCCGCCAGCCAGCCCCGATCGCTTCCCTCGATCGCTCGCTCGCGGCTCGGCGTGGACGCGCGGGAGAGTGGGGGTGTGTGTGTGTGGGATCCCTTCGCCGAGCATGGATGATCCAGGCAGGCTGATCCAAGCGCGGGGGGCGGTGGGGATCGCGGGGCACCCCCCGGTCCAGGGGGTCCAAGCCATGACCCCCCACGCTCTCCACGAGCCCCCTTCGGATAACGGAGAGCCCCGGAAGCAAGATATCGGCGACATCCTCCAGCAGATCATGACCATCACGGATCAAAGCTTGGACGAAGCGCAAGCGAAGTTGGTTTCTCCTTCTCGAGTCTTTGGGCGGCCGGGGCGAAAGGGAGGGAGGGAGTGTGTGGGGGGGGGGGGACCGGGGGCCTGGAGAGTTGAGCCGGGAAGGGCTCCCTTTGTGTGTGCGTGCGGGAGAGGGGTGCAAACTTTTCCCACAAAGCCTCGCCGAGTTGTCGAAACTGGGGATCTGGAAGGCCCTGCGGGTGGATTTGCCGGCTCGCCTTCCCCGCGAGGTTTTTTTTTTTTTGCCTCGAGTGGCTGGTTGGAAAAGAGCGCCGGGTGGGAGACTTTGGAAAATCCAGGAGTGGGACGGGATTCCCGACCCAGGCACTTTGAGGGGGTGCCCTGAATAACCTGGCCGTGATCGGCTCCTGGAAGCCAAATTCGCCTTTGGGGCAGAAAGTAGAAAGGGAAGTTCTGGAGAAGGAGGTATTCTTTAAAAACAAAAAAAAGCGGGGGGGGAATGTGGGCTTTGCAAAGAAAGGGGTCACTTTTGAGGTACTTGATGGGGGGAGTTTCGTCCCAGCTTGGCAATGCAGAGCAAGTTTTGATTTTTATTTATTGTTGGGAAGAGGTGAGAGGGGTTCGTGGTAGGAGGCATAAAAAGAACTTGATTAACAAGCAAGCATGCAGGGATATTGGGCCTTCTGGATCTGGCATTCAGGATACAAAGAGGAACTCGGGAACTATACCCGGAGATGCTTTGGGCTTTACATGCAAATCTGTGTGGGCAAACTGATTTGCAGTAGAAAATATTTGCAAAAGAAAAAAACAGCTGTCGGTTTGAGGAAAACTAAGAGAGGATTTAAATACCCATATAAAAATTCAGTGGATCTGTCTGAAACAGCAAGAGAAATAGGGATTGAACCCTTAGCTCTAAAGATCTAAGAGCTGATTAGGAAAAAAAGGGGGGATTCTCTCCCCAAATTAACCATTCATACTCTTTTCACTTCTTGACTTTCCGCACAGTTTTAGTATTGATAATTATACTCAGTAATTTTTTGCATTTGTACCTTCTGATCTGGAGTGCAACACTGGCTTGGTATTACGGTTGCAACTTCTGAATTTTTAACTTTGGGTGGATTCAGGTTGCGGTTTTCTTTAAAACTAGTTTTATTTCCTGACAGTCTTTAAAGAGCCATTGTTTTGTGATGTTGCTGGGTTTTTTGCCAGGCACGGCTACTGAGATGTGTTTTGATGTTGGCTACTGAGATGTGTTTTGATGTGTGTGAAGAGCTTTGTATTACATTAGTTTGCTTCAGAGGATGGATTTCAGTTCCTGGAAGATATTTGTTTTTCAATTAGAATTGTTGCTGTGAGCGGAAAGTACTCAGGCTATACTACTTAACTCTTGTGAGGTGCCAGCCAAAAAGAAGGAATATGGTATATTTGGATAGTTCCTCAAGGGTGCATTTTAGTAAGACTTGTGGCTTTGTGTCTGTTAAATCTAATATGACTCGTAGTAAATTGAATAGCAGGCTCTGCATGAGGTGTTTTTATGTGGAATTGCTGGGCGCTGAAGCTTGTAAGACTCCAAAGAGGCTTTTGGTTTTAAGATTTTAGTTAGGATGGCAAAAGTTGTGTTTTAGTGTGGAAGGTTCATAATTTTGAATGTGGTTTCACTCCATTTTGGGGATACAGTAATAAAAGATTAGCCCTTTGCTGTTTTACTTAAAGATGTATTTGTATGCATCAATGTTATCTAGGATTCAGGTCTTAGTTCTCTTTCTAGATGGTGTTAATTTACAAAAAAAAACCAATTACAATACTTTGTGTATTGGGTTACTCTTTAGAAGTGGGGTGAATTGTGTATGCAAAATGGAGAATCTTATTTCATGGAGGGTCCTTTTGTAGCAGGAAGAAGAGTATTTGCATATGTGTGTGTGTATACATATACATACATACACACAGATACACACACACACACACACACACACACACACACACACACACAATTAAATCAGGCAGAAAAATGGATTAAAAACATCAAAGCTGCAACAACACACAAACTTCGGACTGGTGTATAGTCCTGGCAGGCAGTGAATATAGAGTTTATTATTTTGTGGTTTTGAAAAAGTTCTTGAAATAAAAAGTTTTCCTATTTCACTGCCCATGGAACATTATCCCATAATTTGGATAAAAATGTTCCATAATGAAAGGAAATGCATGTGGGTGTTTTTTTTTCCATTGCTGGGGAAATCCGGATGTTGGAATTATATTGGGAATTGCTGGGGGGTGGGGTACGGACTCTGCTAGACGTGGATTAATTCAGCCGAGCGAGGCCTATGAGCGATGATGGACACAAAAAGGTTCTCCCTTTCCTTGAAGCCACAGAAAAGGAACCAAATGGCTTTATCTTCTCTCTTTCTTCCACTGTTTCAACTGCAGGAAACACACGCTGAATTGTCACCGCATGAAACCGGCTCTCTTCACCGTTCTCTGCGAAATCAAAGAAAAAACAGGTATTGTTTGGGTCGAGGGGTGGATTGCTGCATTTCTAAGCAAACCCGCAAAGGCATTATTTCGACCTATTAGGAAAATGCTGCTTCTGTTTTTTTTCCCCCTTGGGAATTCAATGGTTTGGGGGTTCCGAGAATGGGGTGTATGAGAGAGAAAGAAGAGATGGGTATTTTCTCTCCAGAGGCCTTGCCGTTTCTACGCCATCTTGACGCTGGCGTGTCTGGAATTTCTTTGCCGTCTGCCTGGTTTTCTTTCTTGTTTCTTTCTCCTCCCGCCTTCCTCCTCTGCGTCCTTCTTCCTTAAACCCCGTTTTGGGGGGTGGCTTTGCGGTCTGGAGGGGGAAAGGGGTGCCTCTCGCTTTTTTTGTGTGTTTGTCAATCTTGCTTGGAAAACGGACGAGAAGCCTCTGAAAACACCTGGATCTTTTGTCTGCAAGAATCACCAACCTCCTTCTCTCCTCGGTGGGTTGGGAACAGTTTTGTCTCCCTTGCTTCGATTGTCAACATTGACCCTGATTTGGGGAACGTTGGCAGGACTGGATGGATGGAGAGAGGGTGCGAGTGGCTTAAGGATACTCGGGTAGTGATTGTGCAAGTGAGAGAGGGGGAGAAATGGTGTTTCTCCAGCTGTTTGCATTTGCAGTTTCCCTAGATTAAAAAGTGAAAGAGTAGGGGGTGGGATTAGGGAAAGGGATTAAGGGAAGGGAAGGGATCAGCTTTCCAAGTTGTCAGGAGAAGTTCATCTAAGCCACTGAGATCTGGGCCTCTCTGGCAGCCAAAATGGGAAAATAAATCTCAAGAGATGTGTAGTCCGTGAATGATATTATATATGTGTTGCTACATGATTTTACTTCAGAGGATGGATCCAGTAAGTGGTTCTCACCTCATTCTTAGTAGACTCCTATCGCCGGGGCTTCACTGCTGAGTGTTCTGACTTTTTTTGGGAAGGGAGGGGAGGAGAATATTGCTATTTCTGGAAGTTGTTTTGTAAGTGGAGGTGGGGAGAGAGAGAGAGATCACAGTGAATCTCAGTCTGCAGCTTGTGTTTAGCTGGGATCTGGGTCAGAATGTTTGCAAGAGTGTTTAAGATTATTTCTCTGTGTTAGTGATCATTCTGAAGGTGGCTAGCTTCTTGCAAACTAAACCTGGTTAGTTAGAAAGAGTAAGGGGCACCATATCTGGGCTATAGAATTCCAGATGATCCCTGGATGCAAGACCAGAGAAAGTGGGAACTCACCCAGATTTTTGCAGGCCAAATATGAAGCTAATGGAAAAATATACATATATTATTATTAATAATTGTAAGCTGCCCAGAGTTACCTTGAGGTAAGATGGGCAGCCTATAAATTTTATAAATAAATAAATAAATAATATGATGGTTTTACCAATGTTTCTATTGATACTGTATATTACCAATATTTCTACTGAAATCTGATTTCCTTGCCAATGTTCTTTTATTGATTCTTAGTTTATACTGCACAGTTTTATCGTCTTTCTATTTTTTTCTTGTTAACATGTTTCTAGAGCTCTATTTACTTAGAATACCCTTCTAACGCATCTGATAAAGTTACTGATAACGTTACGTCGCAATAATCATTCAATTAACTCAAAGGTGCCACTGAATTGAAAGGGGCTTTCTTTTTGTCCAGTAAACACACGTGTGCCATTGGTGTTTTAAGTTTGTAGATATGTTTGCTGCCTTTACTTATTTGTAAAAATAACAGAGGCAGGAATATGGAAAATTAATTTAAAATTAAAAAGGACTATGCAGTCTAAACTGCAGAATTACAACTTTACATTTATGCCTGTGTATCATTCTGTCTGGGTCTGTAGCTGCATATATATCCCAATTGTACATGTGGTATTTTGGTTGTATTTTTATCCAGCATAAAAATACCAAGGTGACCTTGAATTGCTAGTACAGCTCATACCACTTAAAGACAAGCTACCCTCTAGACCAGGGGTCGCCAACCTTTTGGAGCATAAGCGCACCAACGTGCCTACCGTCCCTGTCCTATTGTTTCTCTTATTCTTCTTTTATTTTTCTTATATGTACCCATTTCATGTATTCACAACTATGTATACATTTATACTTATTATCTTGTAAACAATTGGCAAATCAAATAAATAAATAAAAAAAATAAATAAATAAACTCATAATTTTAGATCCCAGGGACTACTAACTGGTTCTGTGGGCATGGCCTAATTTGTGGATGTGGCTTGGTGGTCATGTGACTGGCTGGGCATGGCTTGTATGTAAATATTATAAATATTTATATAAATATTGAATTTTTTATTTTAAAAAAGAGCAACTTTTACCCCAAAGCAGGCAGGCAGATTGAGTTGCTCACAGAATCACAGATTCATTCAGGGATCTATCTGCCATTAGCTAGCTCAGTCTGTCACATAAAATTTGCTTGCAAGCAAACTCACAAAATTAACTCACAACACACCATGCATGTAAATATTGAATTTTTTATAAAAAAGAGCAACTTTTACCCAAAATCAGGCAAAGCAGGCAGATTGAGTTGCTCACAGAATCATTCAGTGATCTATCTATCTGCCATTGGCTAGCTCAGTCTCTCAAATTTGCTTGCCGTGAGTCTGCACTGAATTTGCTTGCAAGCAAACCCTCAGTCCTAAGGGAGGTTGGGGCTGTGCTGAGCCGAAGATCTAAAGACTAGCTAGAAAGCAAGAAATCCAACCATTTCCTTCTTCCTAGCTAATCTAAATCTCCCGGCAGAGCAGAACAGATGATGGTTGGAAAAAGGAAAAATAGCACTTTAGCAGGCAAGTTTACCGGGTAAGGAGTGAGTGGGTGGGGAGGGTTCCCGTGGGCAGCTCGCAGCCTGGATTAATTGCTTTGGGGGAGTGCTCTGGAGGTGAGATTTCTCTGTGGCCCACCAAAATTTTCTCGTGGCCCACCGATTGGCGACCGCTGCTCTAGACGAGAAGGCAGTTCAACTTGGTGGTTAAAGGCAGTGAAGTAGAAGCTGGAGTGACTCTGTAAGTTCCACTCTTGCCTTAGACACAAAACCAGCTGGGTGACTTGGGCCTCTCTCCCTCTTCCCGCCCTCTCCTTCCCTCTCTCTCCATCCTTCTCTCTCTCTCCCCTCTGTCTCCTTCTCTGTCTCCCTCTCTCTCTCTCTTCCTCTTTCTCTCTTATCTCTCCCTCCCTTTCTTCTCTCTCTCCATCTCTCTCTCTCCCCCCCTCTCCCTCTTTCTCTCTTCTCTCTCTCCCTCTCTCTCTCTCTCCCTCTCTCTCTCTTTCCCTCGCTCTCTCTCCCTCTCTCATTTTCTGCCTCTCTAATTCTCTCCCTCCCCTCTGAGCCTTAGAAAGAAAAAGACAAAGAAATACCATTTTTGAAAATGTTGCCAAGAAAACTGCTGGGACTTGCAAGGACTAGAAGTTAAGACTGATTTAAAGGCTCCCCTCCCTCCCCAAAAAAATCCCACACCTGCAAAAATCTGCCTGAGAATTCTAGGTATGTCAGCTAGTTTCTCAAACTCTGCAACTTTAAGATGGATGGACTTCAACTCCCAGAATTCCCCAGCCAGCATATCTTAAAAGTTACCGAGTTTGAGAAACACTCATCCCGAACAATGCTGAGTTAGAGATGACTATTTTATAGAAATGCACTATAAAATTTAGAATAATACTTTCAGGCAAGTGCTATAGTTTGTTTCAGTGTGCATTCCCTCCAAAATCAGTGAAATTAAGAAAAATTTAAATGAATAGTACTTTAAGTCAAAAAGAACTTAATTTTAAAAATTGTGCCTTTCTCAAATCAAGCCGAACTCCTGGTGGTTATGTGGGGTGGTTGTGCGCGATTTAATGTAATCACTCTCCATATATTTTATTGTTGTCACTTTGGGCTTTATTACGCATTTGAATTTGGCACTGTAATCAGGACTTTTGAAAAACCACATAAGCTCTCTGGTTTTAAGCTGTTTAGTTTAGATCAAAATTTGCAAGAAGGAAAAGAGCTAAGGATTATAAAATTTGGGGAACATGTATTAATTGCCTCTTTCGGGTTTTTTGAATGTTTGCAAAAATAAGCTCCAATATATAAAGAGAGCCTGAATGAATAGCAATGAATTGTAGTCCTTGTCTTTGATAAATTTCATCAACTAAATCTTCCTAGGTGCATTGTTCCATTGTGAAAAAGTGACTACCTTAAACCCACTTCAACCAATTCAGCTGATTCGTTTTAAAGGGATAACTAAGACCAATTGTGTGAGTTATTAAAAATCAGTCCACAAGCACAATGTACAACAGTACAGAAACCCAGAACAGCATCCAGAGATCTGCTGGTTTCTCTTATTTCGAATAAGTCAGGTTACATGACTTAGCCATTTAAAAAAAACTGAATAAAAATGGAAAGAATGAGGGAAGGCCATGCTCACGGAGAAGAACGTAGATGCTTGTCAAGTTTCTCCCCTCAGTGATCTTCAAGACTTATGGAGGAATGTTCTATAGATAGATGTGTTTTGTTTGGCAGAAATCAAACCACCCTAAAAGGTGTCCATTATCAAGCAAGGAAGTGCTATTGCCAGGTTTTCTGGATGTTTTCCCACTTGTGGAAGATGTCATAAGTTGAAGAAAGAGTGACTCCTGCTTTGTCTCAGAGAATTCCACAGGAGAACTTCTCAAGGACATATTGAACTTGAAGTATGAGTGGGTCAGGCTGCAAGACGAAGATGATGATGATCTCCAGAACACAGGTAGTTCTCAACTTATAACAGTTCTTTTAGTGATGTTTGAAGTTACGGCAAGAGTTTTTTAAAAAAGTGACTCATGACTGCTCTTCACACAACCATTGCAGCATCCCCACTCATATTTATACTTGGGTTCCCACCTTTTGCGACCTTCCGATCAGCGAAGTCAACAGGGAAGCTGGATTTTAGTGTGGCTTCCCTGCTGAGTTGTAAAGATAGTGTGTTACTCACTTTAAAAACAGTGGCAAGAAAAGTTGTAAAATGAGGCAAAACCCAGTTGACAAATGTCTCACTTAACAACCGAAATTTTGGGCTCAATTGTGGTCGCAAGACCATACTATAAAAAAGATGTGGAGACTCTAGAAAGAGTTGCAGGGAAGAGCAACCAGGATGATGAGGGGACTGGAGACTAAAACATGAAGAAAGGTTACAGGAACTGGGCCTGGCTAGTCTAGTGAAGAGAAGGACCAGGGGAGACATGATAGCAGTCTTCCAATATTTGAGGGGCTGCCACAGAGAGGAAGGGGTCAAGCTATTTTCTAAAGCACCTGAAGGCCAGACAAGGAACAACGGATGGAAACTGAACGAGAGATTCAACCTGGAAATAAGGAGAAATGTTCTCACAGAACATCAACCAATGGAACAACTTTGCCTTCGGAAGTTGTGGGAGCTTCATCACTGAAAGCTTTCGAGAAGAGACTGGACTGCCATCTGTCAGAAATGGTGTAGGGTCTCCTACTTGGATGGGGGGGTGTTGGACTAGGTGACCTACAAGGTCCCTTCCAACTCTGTTATTCTGACTACCTGTGTAAGCAAATCTAAAACACATTGGGCACCTTGGAACGGCCTAAGCAAAAATCCCAATCGGAATAGTAGAACCAAAACCAAGCAGCTCGTGCTAGAAAATTCTTAACGTTCACACGAGACTTCAGCCATTTTTTTTAGAATTCATTGGGAATTTCAAGGGAAGGTTAGTTGGAATTTGGGGAAGTTAAGAGATGCAAATAGCTGTGGGAATAGCTTGTCCTTGAGTCAGGATTTTCCTGTAGCCTTCAGGTTAATCCCAATGGGCAAGTCCAGTACCGATAGAGTATTGACACCTCTTTCCATTAAATCTGGGGGGGGTTCTAGATCCGCTTGAGTTTGCAATTGCAGGTTGTCCTTGAGTTATGACAGTAATGGGGTCTGTCCATCGCAATTGTAATTTATGATGTTTTTTAAGTGGGCTGGTCAAGTGATCGACTATCCTCGGCTTAACGACAACAATTCAGCCCCAAATTTTTGTGGCTAAGTGAGACATTGGGTAAGTGAATGTTGTCCCGTTTTACAACCTTTCTTGCCGCAGTTGTGTACGTGAATCACTGCCGTTGTTAAATTAGTGACACGGCTGTTAAAGTGAACCTGGCTTTCCCATTGGCTTTGCTTGCCAGAAGGTCGCAAAAGCGGATCACATCACACACACACACACACACACACACACACACACACCGGAACAATGGAACCGTCATAAATATGGACCAGCTGCCAAGTATCTTTAGATGCGATCACATGACCATAGGGAGGCTGCAGCAGTCGTAAATGTGAAATACGGTCCTAAGTCACGTTTTTCAGAGTTCTAATTTTGAACGGTCACTAATGTCAGCGTTCCAGAAAACCTCCACTCCAACCAATAACTCCGAGACAGACATCTTCTCAAAGGTTCCTTTTTTATTTTGGATAGTAAACTGGTGCACAACTGTGGAATCCCGAATCTGAAAGTTCTGGGCTTCCTTGCAATAAGTAAAAACTACAAATCCACCCCTGCACCTATCATCACATCACATGGCCCAATCACCATCCGTCCCAAGTTAAGACTTCCTCTCACTTACGTGCAAAACAACCTGACCTTGAATCAGAAAAAGAATGTTGTTATGTCCAGGGGTGGGATGCTACTGGTGCTGCCCGGATCTATAGAACCAGTAGCTCTGAAGAACAGCAGACACAGAACTGGTTCTGTGTTTGCTGCTGTTTGGCCCACCCACCCGCCCGGGCTCTTACCTGACCTTTATTTCCTCCTTTTTCAACCTCAGCTGCTTTGCGCGGCACAGCTGAGGTTGAAAAAGCAGGGGAAAAGTGGCTTTTCAAACGCTGTGCACCTGCGCGCAGTGCTTTTCAGCTGTCGGTGGCACAGCTTAAGCTCTTCTAACGCGCGCATGCGCGTGCAAAACGTAGTCACCGAGCTGGTAGTAATGCCAGTTGAATCCCACCCCTGATTATATCTAACTAGATATACTTCAATATATTCCCCCTCCCACTTTCCCAGACTCAAATGTGGCAGCATGGGAGCATCGGACCTCAATAAAAAGCTGACAACTAAATGAACTGTTGTAAGTTGAGGACTTCCTGTATAACCTTAAAGATGTGTTAGCTGTGTGGAAAAACTTTGAAGAAAGTCCAGGGTCTTTTCTCACCTAGAATGGGTTCCACAATCAGTGGTGGAAACAAGGCATTATTTATTTATTTTTAAAAGTTCCACCACCGGTAGTCCTCAACTTACAACCATAGTTGAACCCAAAATATATGTTGCTAAGGGAGACATTGGTTAAGTGAGTTTTGCCCCGTTTTACGACTTTTTCTTGTCATTTGTGAAATGAATCATGGCAGTTGTTAAGTTAATAATCTGGTCGTTAAGTGAAACGGGCTTCCCCATTGACTTTGCTTGCCAGAAACGTTGCAAAACGGATCACATGACTCCACCCCAGGACACTGCAACTGGTGTAAATACATGCCAGGTGTCCCAAGTTTTGATGATGTGGCCACGGGGACACTGAAACGGTCGCAAGTGTGAAAACGGTCATAAGTCACATTTTTTTCAGGGCAGTTGTAACTTTGAACGGTCGCTAAATGAACTGTTGTTAAGTCGAGCACCACCTGCAGTTCCTCGTTCTTGGCAAAGTCAAGGCACATGCCTTAAGTTTTAAGTTTCTAGAGATGCTTGGACGTTTGAGGGCTCAGGTAGGGAATGTCCTGTCTTGAAAATTAAGTATGGAAGGTAATTGCGAATCTCACCTGTATTGATAAAGGAGAATATTTGTAGCTTGGGATTGACCTGAGGGGGCCCTTGGCGTTCTCTGAGCTTGCTTGTTTTCTGGCAGACATTTCATTACCCAAACTAGGTAACTAGCTAGATCAGTGGTGGCTAACCTTTTTTGGCACCGAGTGCCAAAACAGGTGTGCGTGCACACACGCCCAGTGGAAACCGGAAGAGTAGTTCCCTGACGCACACGCAGGAGCGCCGGAAACAGGAAGCGTAGCTCCCGGTGTGCTCATGGGCGCCAGCCACCTGGTCTTCTGGTTTTGAACACACATGCGTGCACAGACCAGCTGGCCGGTGCTCCTGCGCGTGCAAAGAACGCAGAAGAGCAACGGGCGACGGCTGGCGTGCCCAGAGAGATGGCTCTGTGTGCCACTTCCGGCACACGTCGCACAGGTTCGCCATCATGGAGCTAGATGTTCCTTAGTTTGAATAATGAAACCTCTGCAAGAAAACGAGCAAGTTCAGAGACCACCGAGGACCCCAGATAACAGATAATCAGAGTTGGAAGGGACCTTGTAGGTCATCTAGTCCAACCCCCCACCCAAGCAGGAGACCCTACATCATTTCTGACAGATGGGAATCCAATCTCTTCTTGGAAGTCTCAAGTGATGGCGCTCCCACAACTTCCAAGGTCAAGCTGTTTCATTGGTTGATTGCTCTGTCAGAAAGTTTCTCCTTATTTCCAGGTTGAATCTCTCCTTGTTCAGTTTCCATCCATTATTCCTTGTCTGGCCCTCGGGTGCTTTAGAAAATAGCTTGACCCCTTCCTCTCTGTGGCAGCTCCTCACTAATCTCACCTGTAAATATTATCATGGTTTTCTTATCTGGTGATTCCTCATCTGGACTCTTTGTTCGCCTTTTACTTTTAAGATTAATTGCGCAGCAGCACTGGGGATTCGTTGGAAACACACGTCTAATCCACCATAGCTATTTTATACAACAAATGTGGCAAACCCTTTGCACTGCTTAATCCTTTCCCTTTTAGTATTAAACTGGCTACGGGCCTCACAGTTTTATGAAGTGTAATTTTAGTATAGTAGACCATGTGTAATTGACAGACTGGATTTTATCATAGATTTGATCTGTTGCTTATTATTTTATTCTAGAATTTTTAATTGTATATTTACTGAGTGTTTTTATTTCTTCTAGTCTCTGTGATAAATTGAGTTGAATTGATTCATTTAAAAGTCAGGTATCCCTTCACAACTCCATTGAGGGATTGTAAATATGACCAGCAAAGGCTGCCTTCTTCGCTTCTGCCTCTCAATCTGTGTTGGAGAAGAAGGTGACTTTTTGTGATTCTGACCCAGATCCGTGCACCTCAGCCAGATTGCTATGTGGGGAGCCTGGCATGGAAGAACATTTTTTTTCTTCCAAGTCAAAGGGGAGAAGAAGGAAGAAGTTCTAGATCGGGAGTCTCCAAACTTGGCAATATTAAGACTTGTGAGCTTCCAACTCAACTTGTGGAATTGAGTGGCTGGCTGGGGAATTCTGGGAGTTGAAGTCTACAAGACTTAAAAGTTGCCGAGTTTGGGGACCCCCCCAGTTCTGGATTAAAAGCACCCGGGGTTCAAAGTCACCCTGATTCTCTGTTAAAATCCTGATACAGATCAACTTGGGCCCCTGGAGTAGAAGTGATAGTTTCCTTCAGAAATGGTGTCACGTTTGGTTTGGGCCCTGAAAGGGCAGTTAAAAAAATAGTCATCTTTAAATTGTGTCTATTTTGCTCTGGGGGGTTTCTGCTTTGTTATTACGTTGTCCTCTTCTGTTGCTTGTCTTTTGTAGGTTTTATGATCGCTGCGTTGTTGCAGACGTGGGCCCAGTTCTATTTTGCTGTAGGCTACCACGAAGTCGAGTAGTGGCATGCAAATTAAAACCATATTATCAAGTGTATAAATCAGTTATAATATATCTGGGCTTGTTGGGCGTACGTGCCAAGTCAGGATGTACAGTATATTATTTCCGCCCCTCTTACTTTATGACGTTAATTACGCATACTTTTATTTATTGATTTGAATCTCCCCCCCTGCCTTCTTGGGTGCCCTCTAGGGATTCTAGTGCCTGGCCTCACCCTTGCCAAATCCAGGGGACGGGATGTACTTTCGTGAAGACTCCCTGGCAGAAATTATCCTTAACTGGGCCAAGAAGTAGGAAAAAATTGCTCGTAATTTTGCATAACTGTCCTGCTTTTGATTCCTCAAAGCAACATAGAAATCTTCTTCTCCATGCCTGTGTATTTTCGGAGTTATTGTTCCATGTTCTCTGCATAGTCTTGCGTTGGAGCAGTAGCCAGGTAACCATAGTCAATCTAACATTAGAAGTGAGCTGGCAAAGAGAATATGCCTTTGTTTCATTTTCAGCAGAGAAACAAGGGAGATGGCCAAGGGAAGATAACGATAATCCTCAACTTATGACCGGTTGCTTAGGGACCGTTCAAAATTATAATGGACCTCCCAAAAGCTATTTAGGACCCAGTTTCAAGCTTACAATGGCCACCCCACCCCACCCCCAAAAAAAAACTGTGATTACATTTTGGGTATTTGGCAACCAGCCCACATTTAACAGTGGTTTTTAGTCTCCTGGAGTCACATGATTGTGGTTGATGATATTTTTGTGGGAAACCAGCATTTATTTCTGGTTTCTGGCAAAACCTGGTTCATAGCATGCAATGAGTTTGTTTAATGACTGCAGCATTTGCTTAACGGCTTAATGGCCACCACAAAAATAGGTCATAAATATAATATGAATTTGAATTTGTGTCTGTACGAAGAGTTGTAACCCGGGACTAAGCAACTTTCAGAAAAGATGTTTTAGTTTTATGTTTCTATGTTTTGTGTTTTTGTGTGTTTATGCTTGATTGAGTTAATAAAACCTTGGAGGAATGTTAGAAGAGGATAATTGAGAATAAAAGATAGAAGAGAATAAAACAAGTCAGATGAAAATATAAGTATAATGAATAAAAACATATAAAATAGATAAATATAGAAAAGAAATATAATTGAATAAAAGTAAAGGGAGAAATAATGAGAAATTTGAAAGGATATGTATGTGTTTATAAGGAAATGTGTCAATGCTGCATAAAATAATGTTTTATTTGCTTTGTTAAAATTTACAAATAACTTTCAGAAAAGAGGTTTTGTGTTCTTATGTTTTATGTTTTGTTTGTCTTTAAAAACTAATAAAATTTGTTTTTTAAAAAAAGGTCATAAATTGGGCTGGTCATGCGACGGCCCTTTTTACAACTGTCATGACTTATGACTGTAATTTCCGGACTGAATTATGATTGTAGGTTGAGGACTATTTAGTAACATGTCATCTTAGGAATTAGAAAAGGTTCATTCCCAAACTTGAGAGATCCCCAAGTGGAAGACCCTTGGTTGGGCAGGTCATTGAAATGTTGTAAAATGACTTTTGATCAAGGAGTAACCAGCCTTGAGGAACTTTGGAGGTATTAAATTTGGAAAATGTGAGGGGGATGTTCTAATAAAATGGCTATCTCTGTCCTTCATCCTGCCATCAAAAAGTGAGGATGTACTTTAATGTCCTCTAGAACAGTGGCCCCAACCTTTTTGCCACGGCCCAGTACCGGCATCACAAAATGATCCGCGCCCGGTACCGGCATCAGCACGCATGACAAGGCAAGGCGAGCCGAGCGACCGGCCAGCCAACCGTCCCCCGCTCTCCCCGCCACCTTCAACTCCTCCTTTGTACCTTTTTGTGCTTTCTTAATCTCCTCCGCCATCGGGACGGCTCTTCGTTTGAAGCCGCCCTTTCGATGAAACTAAGGCGCGAGATTCCTTCAGGACTCCAACGCCGCTTTCCAATCGGAAAGCTCACCTGGAAGAACTTTCTCGCCGAAACAAGATGGCGGCACTCCAGCAAACCGGCGGCCCGGTAGAAATGATCCACGGACCGGCGGTCCAGGGCCCGGTGGTTGGGGACCCCTGTTCTAGAACAGTGGTCGCCAACCAATGGGCCAGAGACCCCTGGTGGTCCGCGAGAAAATTTCGATGGTCCACAGAGAAATGTCACCCCCAAAGCACCTCCCAAACAATTAATCCAGGCTGCACGGGAACACAAGGCTTGCATTGCGAACAACATGAGGTAGTGAGTGGAGGAAGGGAACTTGCCCCACTCACCCCACATGCCTGGCCTAGCACCGGGCTGCTTCTTTCTGCTTCTTCTTCTGCTTTTGGCTGCACACAAGGAAAGCAGCAAAAGTCTTTCTTTCTCCCCTCCAAACTCCGCCAGAAATGAGTTTTTGGGACCCTGCAAGGCATCCTGCTCCAAGAGGCTGCGCTGGCGTGACAAGTCTCACAAAGACTCATTTCTGGCAGAGTTTGGGGGAGAGAAAGAAAGACTTCTGCTGCTTTCCTTGCATGAAGCCAAAAGTCTCTCTCTTTCTCTCACCCCCTGAGAATGGAGCTGGAGACGGTATCCTGCGATCCCAAATAAAGAATTATCAATTGGTAGGAAAAGCCCGTCTTCGTTTTGAAACATTTTCTGAGCAGGTGGGTGTACTTCTAAAGAAAGCAGTCAGTATGAGGAGCAGTCCTAAGTCACCTTTTTTTTAGTGCCGTCGTAACTTTGAACAGTCACCGAACGAACAGTTGTAAGTTGAGGTCTAACTGTACCTTTGTCTATTCTCAAGTTCTAATTCTTTGAGGTGGAGGAACCTGGCTTGGTAGGCCAAAGATCTTGGCTTGGCACGCGGCAAAGCCTTCTGTTGCTTTCTTTAATTTCTCTCTGTTTACCTGTTACAGCACTAAGACGTGCTAGTCTTGGCAGTTTGAAATTTCAGTATTTGTTTCTACAAGATCTTTTAAAAACCTGGAGACGCGTGGAAGAATCTTTTTCCTAATGGAAGTGACTCCTCCCCCTTTTATTTCTGGCAAAAGTGGCTTTATTACAGGTAGCGCTCGACTTAACAGCCAACATTTCTGTTGCCCAGTGAGACAGTTGTTGCTATGGTTGTTAAGTGAATCACTGCAGGTGGTTAAGTTGGCAAGTTGTGGAACGAATCTGGTTTCCACGTTGACTTTGCTTTCCAGAAGGTTTCAAAGGGGCATCATAAGACCCCAGGGCACTGCAACTGTCATAAGTATGAGTCGGTTGTTAAGCATCTGAATTTTGATTATGTGACTGTGGGGATGTGCAACAGTTGTGTCAAAAACAGTCGAAGGTCGCTTTTTTCAGTGCCATGGTCACTTTGAATGGTCACTAAATGGGCTGTTGTAAGTCGAGGACTACCTGTATTGCGTCTAGAAGTACTACATTCTTTAGACTATGAACATTTGAGCAGCTTCCAGAATCTTAAATATTAATATTCTTTTATTAGAAGTATCTTAAACGAGTTTGAGTTTTCAGAACACCCCGATAAAAGTAAAGAAAACAGCAGTGGGTTTATTGTCATGTTATACTGTATGTCTAGTATTTTATGACACTGAGATATCTATATACTAGGAGTCTCCAAGTTGGCAATTTGTCGACTTCAATTTTCTGAATTCCTCAGCCAGCCATACTGGCTGGGGATTTCTGGAAATTGAAGTCCATAAGTCTTAAAGTTGCCAAGGTTAAAAAACACTGCTATGTAGCACTAAAACTCTCGTTCTGTAACCTTTAACTGGGCAAAACAGTGTATCATAGGACAAAAGTTTTTCAACCATGATACCTCAAGCGGGCCAACTTACAGAGCTTATCCAAAATATGGGACCAGTGAATTGAAATTCTCGCGGAATTGAAATTTGGCCTATGGTATGAAGCAAGTTAGGACCTAATGCAAAATATTGCAAAATATTTCCTGTGGTCAGTTCTTGATATATGATGTGCTGTACCAGAGTTTCCCAACTTTTTCGGATTGGTGGCCTGGAGCGGGGCAAGAGGGGATGATTTTGTGAGAGGGGCCAGCTCGTGTGTACGCACAAGTGCCTACGACATTCACAACAATGCTCATGTGAAAGGGGCCGCAAGCGTCCCTGATAACGCTCCCACGAGTGGGACCATGTGCGTGTGCGGAGGTGCATGCACCGGCCGACACCCCCAATGGCCCAGTGGAAATTCAGAGATTTGGTAAGGAAATATCTCTGAAACAATGACCTCACAGGTCACGAGTTGTCCAGTATTTAATAATAGCAGCATTGCAAACAAAATTTACTCCTGTGGTGTTTCCTCCCCCCCCCTTCTCCTGTGGGATGTGCTTGGCTGCCTCCCAACTTGGCACTGGACTTGATAGATGTTCTTCTCTAGAGTTGAAGCATTGTGTTTCAGTCCTCGGTCATCCATTTTTCCAACTTTCTCTTATTCGAGGTGGATGGTCTTCATTTGCGTTGCAGGCTCAAGCGTCCCCGTGTCCCCTTAAATCCTGGTTTAAAATAGACAAGGAGACAAGCAACTCGTGCTTGACAAAAAGTTGAAAAACAACTTCAGCAGGAGGGTGGAGTAAGAGGGTTGCTGTTGCTCAAGCTGCTTTTGATTTACTTCATAATTAATCTGTCTTTAGAATTCAGCACAAGTAGCTGAATGACTCAACCAACTAAGCCTGTTAAACAAAAACTCTTTTTTTTTTTTTTTTTTGGCTTTCGTTGAGCAGGCTGTTGAATCAACCAGAGTTGGCTTTATTCAAGATATTCTCTCTACAGTTATAAGTCATGGTGGTTTACAAACCGCAGCACATAAATCCCAAAAAATCAAACAAATTGCATCTGTGCATTTGTCTAGATACGTCGTTATCTTTTCCCAACAATATGGAGTCGCAGCTGCCAGTTCTTTAGCTAGTGCTGGCTTTCATACGCATCGAGCTCTTCCCAACTGGTGTAATGTATGTGTGGATCCAAGCATTGAGTTCTTTTCAACTGACAGATGGAAATTTTATCAATGTGCAGATTTTCTAAATGCTGGCCAAGATTTTTTCCATTATTATGAAAACTTCTCTTAATACCCCACTCCTTTTTCATTGGCAGAGAAGCTCAGCGTACACTTTGCTGCTAGATTTTGATGTCAACCCATAGTAAACTTTTTCACCAACCCCTGAACACATGAAGACTAGAATTCTAAAAACTATGCCCAGTGAAAAACAATGGAGGATGCCATGCATTTAAAATGCATGGATGAACTTTAGGTGAAGTTAAACTCTGGTGCTATCTTGACACTGGTTTTTTTTTTAAAAAAAATTGCACATTTTTTTCCTTTTGAAATGCACCATTGTTTAGTTTAGTTTAGTTTACTTTATTGTCATTGCACCTCATACAATGAAATCAAACACCATCTTCTTGTTATAATAGGAATAGTTTTAGGGGGGGAAATTGAGAAAAATGCGGTCTGTCAAATTTTTTCGTGTGTTTTTAGGACTTTTATGGGAGTACCCAGTTGGCCACTTCATATGTACAACATTTGTTTTATTTATTCAAATACTCGATTTATTAAAAAAATCTCTCTCTCTCCCTCCCTCCCTCCCTCCCTCCCTCCCTCCCTCTCTTTTCTTCCCCATTCTCTTTTCTTGAATAAAACTCCTAAAACACTGCACAAAATTGGGACCCCCCCCCCAACAATATTCATTTTGATCTAGATCAGAATGCAGTCACACAGGGAGAAATTTATCATTATCGCTTATTATCTGATCCCTTGAGTTGGAGATGGAAACTGGAAAGTCACGGCATGCCTGCGTAATGCATATCTATTATAATAACATTCTTAAATCACTCATTTCCCTGACAGGAATACTGCGTCCATAATTTTAAGTTGCGAAACAGGCTAGTAAGAACTGTTTTGCTGCCTGAGATCAAAATTCATTTGCCGGCTCAACCCTTCACGTTTTGTTTTATTTCAAATGGCCCCCTCCTGTTGGCGGAATAGTTGTTTTTGCAAAATGATTTCTAAAAGGCTGATAAGCATAATTTTAAAACCACTCCAAGTAAGAAACGTGACATCCCGCGATCAGAAATATCTATTCTTTTGCACTCGGCGTTCTTGCCCCCCAAATAAGGATTGTGATGCAGAGGTGCGCTTTAGATTTGCATAAAACGATTTACAACATCTCTTGCACGAGATCTGCAAATGTGTACGATGCGGCACGCCAGGAATGGGATTCAATTTTTTAAACAACCGGTTCTGTGGGCGTGGCTAGGTGAGCATGAGCAGGGTGTGGCCATGTGACTGGGTGGGCGTGGTGTTTTTTTTCAGCAACCCCCCCCCTCCCGCCGCTCTGTTTTGGGGCCTCCTGGGCCTCAGGGAAGCCTCCTTGGGAGGGCGTTTTGGCTCCCAGTAAGCTTCCCTGAGGCAAAAAATGAAGCCCGACCGGGGGGCACACAGAATGCAGTCAGTGATGTCAGGCACGCGGGCGATGTTGCGCATGCGTGATAAGGGCTGACTGGGTAGGGGGGGGGGCGGAGAAGGGCAGGGCCAGCCAGGGGCACGATTTGTAACAACCGGTTCTATAGAACCAGTCTGAACCGGTAGAATCCCACCCCTGCGGCCCGTTCTTTTTTTGTACAAGGCCTTATATATATATAATTGGAAACAGGAGCAGATTAATGAAGCACGCATTTCCCAAGGTGGAAACATCGCTTACCACTAGTCCTCAACTGAAGAGCACAATTGGAACCGGAATTTCCATTGTTAAGCAAAGTTGTTAAGCGAGTCACGCCTAGTCTTTTTTGTTTTTGTTTTTTTGCGCTCCGGTGGTTAAGCGAGTTGCTGCAGTGGCTAAGTGAACCAGGCAGTTGCTCAGTGAATCACTCCACTTGGCTTGTTGGAAGAAGTTACACGTGGCGATCAAGGGGCCCTGCAAACCATCGTAAATTCACGCTGGTTGCTAAAGGCTCAGATTTTGATCATGCTGCAGTTGCGATGCTGCAACATGGGACACTTGTGAGTCCCTTTTTTCAGGGTCATCGCAATGTCCAAGGGTCGCTTAGTCGTAAGTTGAGGATGACCTGTAATTATTTCAGAGGCAAGGTTTTTGAATTACCCACTTAAGAAGGAGTGTGATTGACCTGGTGTTGTGAACCAGCATAGTTGCTTCCAAACAATAAACCATCTACCAAAAGGAATTCTGGTTTAGTGTTCCTGCAAAAAAAAACCCAAAAACCCACAGGAATAATGTTTTTCACTAGTTTTTGTCCATCTATTTGTAGAATAATATTACTGTAAACATTTCTGCCTCTTTCGCTCCTCAGGACCCAACTTTGGATGACATTTGATTAAACAACTAAAAGCACAGTTCATGAGAAAGCAGTGGAGTCAGCCTCTAAAATTTGTTGGGATTAAGCCATGTTTACTGGCAGTTTGCAAATCTGCGTCTCCCCAGATGACTTTTAAGTACTTGAAGCAATTCCCATTTTTTCTAGGCTGACTGCCTTTCCTGTATATATAAAAAGGCACAACAACGTCCGTGCTTTCATTTTGAGAATTTCTAAAGCGGGGGACCTGCGGGGAGTTTTCTTCCAGTTTGACGTTGGGTTTAGGAAGCTTTTATCAAAGGACACAAGAGGCATTCAGTGCGACTGGGTTTTAATAAATCCCAGGTGTGCAATGCAATGAAAATCAGAAATACTAGATGGATTGAACTTGACAAAGTCAAAGTACCATGGAATGAATTGCATTTGGCTGCACAGATCTTAAGTGGAAACATCTGTGGAGCTAAATCTGAAAAAGCAGTTGCCCCTTTAGGTATAAGTGTGTGTGTGTGTGTGTGTGTGTGTGTGTAAAAAGATTAGTGCAAAGGTGGAGTCTCTATTACAACCTCTAAACAACTTTTTATTTGCTTGTTGGCTGCGTAAGAGCTCCGTAACACAAGCCCCACGGCTTGCGGTGTAACACAACAAGGAAGTTTACAGTTCAGATCTTGGCACTAACCAGGATGCCGGTAGTCCTCAACGTACGGGCGTAATGGAGTCTGCTCATCAAGGTTGTAAATCATGACGCTAGTAAATCGGGTCACCCACATGACTGAACCGATGTTACAACCTTTTCTGTGGCAGTTGTTAAGCCATCACCATTATGATTTATCGTGGGCCAGTTTCGCTGAATATTGGAAGTAGATGCTGGCTTTCCGCAAAACTGCTGTAAAATGCAGTCACGTGACCACGGGATTCTACAAACCACCAGAAATGTAGCGTGGCTGAGTGTCTGAAGTGCGGTTATGTGACCACGGGGGTGTGTCAGGTACAAACAACCAGACCCACACACCAACAGTTCAATTAGTTCTTTTATTGCTCAAGGCTCTACACAGGCCGAAACGTTTACATCTGGGTGAATCTAGATCAGTGGTCGCCAACCGGTGGGCCAGGGACCCCTGGTGGTCCGCGGGGAACTGTTGGAAATTTCGATGGTCCACAGAGAAATGTCATCCCCAAAGCATCTCCCAAACAATTAATCCAGGCTGCACGGGAACACAAGGCTGTGCCGCCCACATGGCCCGCGGGAACACAAGGCTTGCATTGCTTAGATTGAGAACAACATGAGGTAGTGAGCGGAGGAAGGGAACTTGCCCCACTCGCCACACATGCCTGGCCTAGCCACCGGGCTGCTTCTTTCCGCTTCTTTCTTCTTCTGCTTTTGGCTGCAGGCAAGAAAAGCAGCAAAAGTATTTCTTTCTCTCCCCAAACTCCGCCAGAAATGAGTCTTTGGGACCCTGCAAGGCATCCTGCTCTAAGAGGCTGCACCGGTGTGACAAATCTCACAAAGACTCATTTCTGGCGGAGTTTGGGGGAGAGAAAGAAAGACTCTGTTGCTTCTGCTGCTTTCCTTGCATGAAGCCAAAAGTCTCTCACTCTAGCTCTCTCCCCCTAAGAACGGAGCTGGAGATGGTATACTGTGATCCCAAATAAAGAATGATCGATTGTTAGGAAAACAGGGTGGGGAATTTTCCTGCAGACTTTTTTGGGGGATTTTCCCAGGGTCTCTGGTCCGCGGGATTTAAAATTATGAGTTTGGTGGTCCCTGAGGTCCAAAAGGTTGGCGACCCCTGATCTAGATGATGTTCAACAGCGTTCAAGGGGGGGGGGGGAATCAGACTTTGCTCTTTTGTGCCCATGCAGGGATTCTAGACTAGGTCCCTGTTTGACTCCCCCCCCCCCCAACTGGCTTGGCTAGTCTCTCCTACAGCGGGGAACTGTTGGAACTTCGAATCCACATCATAAATACACCCCAAGTAGAGGGTAATTTGAAACAGTTGCTAAGCAACCAGTCAGTCGTAGGGTGAGGACCACCTGTGCATGACGTAGCTTTAAGCAAGGCTCCACTTTTCATCTCTTTCTTTCCATCTGCAAGACGGGAACATAACATTTGAAGAAATGATAATTAAAAAAACAAGAGGGAGGAAAGATACGATAACCGATATGAATGCCTGTTATAGGTAATCCTTGCTTAGTGACCAGCAACTCCATTGCTAAGTGACACAGTCATTAAATGAGATATCATATGACTGCAATGATCTTATGGTGTCACTTCCACTGTGCTTGTTAAACGAATTGCCCATGGTCGTCAAGTGATTATATCTTGCGCTGTTAATGCTGGCTTCTCCATTGACTTTGCTTGTTGGTAGCTGGCTGTGAAGCACGCAGATGGCAGTCACATGATTGGAGGGACTCTGCAACGGTCATAAATGTGGAGGACTGATTGTAACATTACTTTTTCAGTGCTGTTGCAAATTTTAATAATTGCTGAATAGAGAAGTTGTTAAGCGAGGACTAGGGGACGCAGTGACCTCAGTGGCTAAGACGCTGAGCTTGTCGATCAGAAAGTTTGGCAGTTCAAATCCCTAGCGCCGCATAACGGAGTGAGCTCCCGTTACTTGTCCCAGCTTCTGCCAATCTAGCAGTTCGAAAGCATGTAAAAATGCAAGTAGAAAAATAGGGACCACTTTGGTGGGAAGGTAATAGCTTTCCGTGCACCTTCGGCGTTTACTCATGCCGGCCACATGACCACAGAGACGTCTTCGGACAGCGCTGGCTCTTTGGCTTTGTAACGGAGATGAGCACCGCCCCCTAGAGGACAAAAATGGCTGGTATGGAAGTCGATACTATAAATGTGTAGGCTTATCGTTCATTTATTATTGATTACACTTATTGTGCAATCTGGATCAGTAGAGGGTGCTGTTTGGAGACATGTTTCCAGTTCTTTTCTTATCATTTAATGCAGTGGTTTCTCTTGAAAACTAAGCAACCTGAAAGTGTGTTGACTTCAAATCCCAGAATTCCCTGGCCAGAATGCAGGTAGAAGATTATGGATCTGCTAGTTAAAGTGTCCATCCAATTGAATTCAAAATGCTCAGTAGCACCAAAACTGGGCTTGTTTAGATAGCTGAAAAGTTTGGCTTGCATCTTGATGTTTTTCCCATTTTTATAAAAACTTGCCAAATTTAAACCACATTACTTTCTTGGATAATATTTGCACAGTTTTTAATCATTTCCTTTACTCATTCCTGGCAAATATTGTTACATTATGGGTCCAGATGCTAGACTGCAGGCTTAGTTTGCAGATTTTAAGGTCTAATGCAAATTTAAATCACTTTGAAATCACTAATCGCTTTCCATCCCAAAAAAAGTTAGGGAGATTTTGCTGGCTGAGGAATTCTGGGAGTTGAAATCCACAAGTCTTAAAGTTGCCAGGTTTGGGGACCCCTGTCTTAGATAGTCCCAAAAGTGGATTTATTCTGAGAGTTACAGGTTTCCTTGACTTCTAATAAAACCCATTGCAGTAAAACACTACTGCAACTAATTTAAATTTGTATTTGGCACATGCAAGAGCAGCTAAAAAATATGTTTTTAATAACTGAGTTAACAGTACCTTTATTGCAATGCATAAGGTAAAAAATGTGAAATGTCTTAATTCATAAATGCAAAATATTATAATTCATTTCCAATTTTCATTTTTAACAATGAAAATAGTTGCTTTGGGAAATTCCAGGTGCATACCAAATGATACGTTGGGATTTTTATTCTATTTAGTTGCTCGAACATACAGACACACTAAATTATAAAACAATTTAGTGTCAAGGAAGAAAAACCTACAGTAGATGCGAAATTGCTATCACTTTCTCAGTGTTGTACTTTTTATTTCTAGAGAGTTTAATTTAAACATTAATTAGAAATTAATCCCGAAGCAGAAAAATCAGAAATAGTCTTGCCCCTGGTTTCCAGGCTAAAAAAAAACCCTGCCAAAAATATACATCCCACAAAACCTTCTTTGATAAAATAGCATTGGATGCCTATTGTGTTTCTGTTCTTTTTCTGTACCTCCCAAAAAAAAAGGTAGATCACAATGGAATTCTTTGGCAATTGAACCCGAATCCTACAAGATGCTATACGTTAAACAAACTATAGATAGTCCTCCATTTACAACTATAAACTTTAGTGACCGTTCAAAGATATAACATTGAAAAAAAGTGATTCGAAGTGAGGAGTTCAACTGGTCCTCACACTTATAGCATCCCCACAGTCCTGGATGAAAATTTGAGCAACCAGCATGTATATACAATGATTGCCGTGCCCTGGAGTTATGTGAGGGCCATTTAGACCTGCCCAGTCATCTTCCAACAAGCAAAGTTAATAGAGGGAAGCTGGGTTCGCTTAATGACTGCATGATTCACTTAACTCAGGGGTATCAAACTCAAGGCCTGGGGGCTGGATCCAGCCCACAGGTGTTTAGATTTCCAGGGAGCCACCCTGGAAACAACAAAGAACCGGCCTGCAGTGCCTCTGCCAGAGAAGACGGAGCTGTTTTTGGCTGTGGGCTGCAGGAGGCCGTCGCAGCCGAAAATGGGGCCCGGGGGGCACGTGTGGCCCACCCGAGCTCCGTTTTCGCTGGTGGAGGGCATCGCGGCTGGAAATGGAGCTCAGGAGCCCGTTTTTTCCTCTCAGAGCATTCGGGCCTTCAGAGACATCCCCGACACGAGTGACATCAAACTGGCCAGCCCCCCACCCCCACCCCCAGGTCAAACACAACTCTGATAATGGCCCTCAGTGAAATTGAGTTTGACACCCCTGACTTAATAACTACATTGATTTTCTTAACAATTGTGGCAAAAAAGGTTTTAAAATTGGGCACGGCTCACTTAACAACAACCTTGCTTAACAACATAAATTCTGGTTCCTGCTGTGCTCATAAGTCGAGGACCACCTATAAATTACATGTCCACAGTCTTTTTATTAATTTTGCCCCCCGCCCCCCAACAATACATACAATTTCAGATCTATCATGCAAGACGTTCTAATCTCATCCTGTTTTCCTCTAAGATCATTTGAAAACAGTGCAATGAAGCGATAAGAGGTCAAAGTGTAACTGTTATTTATCACATCTTGAGGAATCTCTCATTTTCCTTCTGGCCGAGATTAATAGTAACGGGGTTCATATTCAAGATTATGATTTCCGATTTGACAGAGTTTTAAATTGTCTCCAGCTTATTATTATTCTCCTAATTATCCTCCAAAACACCAGAGGAGGCAGGACAAGAAACAACGGTTGGAAACTTAACCAAGGAGAGAAGCAACCTGGAATTAAGGAGAAACTTCTTAACAGTGAGGACAATTAAGCAGTGGAACAGGTTTGCCTTCAGAAATTGTAGATGTTCCATCATTGAATTTTTAAGAAAGAGTCTTAGAGTCTAGACCTGTGATGGCTTGCACACAGAGCCATTTGTGCGGGCACGTGAGCCTCAACCAAACTTACCTGTACTGTGCATGCGCGCAGCTCACAGCTGATTTTCGGCCCGTTTGAGGCCGTTTTCACCCTCCCAAGCCTGCAGAGGCTTCCCTTGAGCTTCGGGACAGGGGTGTTATGCACGCATGCGCAGGGGGCAGGGCGCATTGCATTGTGGGTGCCACCTACGTGCGCATGCGTTATCGCGCGCGCACGCTTTCGGCACACCACAAAAAGGTTCGCCATCCCTGGTCTAGACAGTCACATCCGAAATAGTATAGGTTCTCCTGCTGGAACAGGGGGTTGGACTAGAAGACCTCCAAGGTCCCTTCCAGCTCATTCCTTCATTCATATACCACCCTCCGTGAACTAATGGAGCACGTCGTTGGCCCCCAAACGTTCAGAAGAAGGACTTGTAATGATTTTTCCCAGAACTGAGGAAAGTTTCAATCGCTCCCATTTTTTTTATAATTTCAGTGGAAATTGTGAGCCCTGTTAATTAGTGTGTAATGCAGGTGTCCCCAAACTCTTCAGATCGTTAACTCCTCCCCCATAAAGTTTCAGATTGTTCACTGACACATACCCCGCAAACATTTATTACATGAAAATAAATTAATCCAGATGATTTTAATTAATAGGACTACAAATAATGAGAACAATCCCTTGGAGAGCCAGTTTGGTGTAAAATGCTGGCCTAAAACCTAGGAGGCTGTGAGTTCTAGTCCCCCCCCCCTTAGGCAAGAAAGCCAGCTGGGTGACTTTGAGCCCTACCCACCTCACAGGGTTGTTGTGTTGGAAAAACAAGAAGAAGGGGCATTCAGTCTGTTTGCTAGCTCAAGTTATTTATAAAACATCGTAATAAAGGCAGGATATAAATAAAATAAATAAATAAAGGTTGCAAGATGAGCGGCAAATAAATTTCATAAAAAATTAGTTTGTCCCTTGGGAGTCAGTCCTGAGGACTTAGGGGAATCCTGATGTAAAAACAAAATCTGCACCGGTTGAATTTCTGGCTTGAAGCACCAGCTTATCTATTGCCTTAAATCTGTACCGGTTGAATTTCTGGCTTGAAGCACCAGCATATCTATTGCCTTAAATCTGCACCGGTTGAATTTCTGGCTTGAAGCACCAGCTTATCTATTGCCTTAAATCTGCACCGGTTGAATTTCTGGCTTGAAGCACCAGCTTATCTATTGCCTTAATGGGAAAGGACTTTTTTCCCCCACAGCTTCTGTCCCTTGCAAGTGACTTTTAGGTAGAGCTCGAAATTAAGAGCCTGGGAGCTTTTTTGATTTTATTAAAAGGCAGCTTGCTTTTGCAAGTTGCGTTTATCGGAAAAGGTGCTCCTGATTTTCATTTCATTTTTAATTTTTTGGCACCACAGACCAGCCTTTTCTTCTCCCACAAGCTCAGCAGAAGTGGAGGAAAGTCCACCATTGTTTGGGCCTCCAGCCTCTTCGCATTGAACACCAGCGAGGAAGCTTTTCCAGAACTGGTCAAGCGAGTTGTACAGCAGATTTGCTCCCACGGCCCGCTCCCTGCTGGTGCAACCTTGCTTGGTTACAAATCTAATGCATTTATCCCATTTCTGTGTCTCATCTCCCCCCCTCCTCTCCACACATATACACACATACTTTTCACTTCCAGTAAGTTGCCCTGCCAGTTGTGGGGCTGCCCCAGCTTGGCTTGGGCGGCTTCCACACCCAGTGCATTTCCTAACGGGGGAGGCATGAGCAACAGATCGAGTTGCACCCTTGCAGCCTCGCCAGGCGATTCCCTTACGTAGCGGGAGAGAGCATGAGGCGTTGGGGGTGTGGAGGAGAAAGCTTGTTAAAATGAATGAGGCCGGGCAGGTTCGCGAGTTATTTCTTCTCTCCTGGCTGCGTGCCACTTTTGGGGAGAGGTTGGAGTGGGGTGCAGAGAGGCCCCTGGGCTGCTGTGAAAAGCACAAAAGACCAGCCCTGGATTGGAAACATGGAGGAGGGAGGGCAAAATTTATCCTCCATACTTTTTTTGGGGTGGTGGTGAAGGTTAGAGAGCCAAACTGACTGATCCTCATTCTTGCTTCTGTGGGGTCTTAGCTTGTGCTCTTCTCCTCCCCCCTCCCTCCCCTGGCTGTCTGTCCTGCTCTCCTTCTGGCCAACAGACACACACACACACACACAACTCTGCAGGATGACTCCTGCCAAAAAAACTGCTACCCCTTTTCCGGGCCTTCCGCTACCATAGCAACGACCTCCCTGCAACCCAGCCTCTTGCCAAGCAACCGGAGAGACACCGGAGGGGAGGGAGGGGGAACCAAGTGAAAAATAGTTTATATGGGGGGGAAGAGTTGGGTGTCCATGCTGGCACCCCCCCCCCAATGCTTGCATACAAGTCTAGGCTTGCACAAACGGGTCAATTTAACCCCTTCCTTTCCTGATGATGATGCCTGCAGGGCTGAGCATCCGGAGTTCGCAAGAGGAAGAGCCGGTCGACCCACAGCTGATGCGCCTGGATAATATGCTCCTGGCCGAGGGGTGGCCGGACCTGAAAAAGGGGGCGGTTCTGCGGCGGCGGCAGCGGCGGCAGCGGCGGCAGGAGGGGTATCCCCTGACAACTCAATAGAGCATTCGGATTACCGCAACAAGCTTTCGCAAATCCGCCAGATCTACCACTCGGAGCTGGAGAAGTACGAGCAGGTAAGAAGAAGACCAGAGAGCAGGCACCTTGTGTGTTTGTGTATTTGTGTGTGCGTGTGTTCGTGCGTGCATATATATTTAAAGGGATTTGTCCTTGATTTTTGCTCTCTAAAGCGGTGGCTGCCAAATTCTTTGGCTTGCACACACTTGCGGCAGTAAACCTTTCCAATCCTGCATTTCCCCATATATTTATTTTTAAATTACATGGAAATAGTCATATATGAAGACATTTTGGGGACATATGGAGCATAGATTTGCTGGGAAAGGGAGGGAGGGCGGGAAGGAAGGAGGAAGGAAAGGAAGGAAGGAAGGAAGGAAGGAAGGAAGGAAGGAAGGACCAGGGGAGACATGATAGCAGTCTTCCAATATTTGAGGGTCTGCCACAGAGAGAAAGGGGTCAAGCACCCAAAGGCCAGACAAGGAACAATGGATGGAAACTGAACAAGGAGAGAGTCAGCCTGGAAATAAGGAGAAACTTTCTGACAGTGAGAACAATCAACCAATGGAACAGCTTTGCCCTTGGAAGTTGTGGGAGCGCCATCATTGAGACTTTCAAGGAGAGATTGGACTGCCATTTGTCAGAAATGGTGTAGGGTCTCCCACTTGGGCCGGGGGTTGGATTAGATGACCTGTAAGGTCCCTTCCAACTCTGGTTATCTGTTAAGGAAAAAAGGAAGGAAGGAAGGAAGGAAGGACGGACTTGATTACAACAATGATGAGCTTGATTACAATGATGATGAGGCAGTGTTGGGATTAAGAATCCATACAAAGAATAGGGTTGGAGTCCAATCCGATCATTCTGGAGAAAATTTATTCCCATGGCTTTTATAAGTCATCACTAGCTTGATGGCACATAATCAAAATCAAATGCTACACATTTTATTTTATTTTATTTTATTATTTTATTTTATTTTATTTATTTAAACCGTTTATATGGCTGCCCATATCAGACTCTGGGTAGCTTCCAATCAAGGATTAAAACAACATCAATAATAAAACAACATAATGCATAACCGTACATATACCTATTAAAACATTCAATGTATTAAGTGTTTCATTTATAAACCTACAACTAAATATTACTTACAACATCAAATAATGAATATTAAAAGCTGGCACCAAAGTTGATCTTCCACATGCTAGTTCATCGTTCAAACCTCTCGTTCCCCTCATCCTGTCCCTGGGACTGAGGTAAAAGTGAGCTCTTAAGATCCTTTCAGAAGGCAAGGAGAAGGGTGGGAGGACTGCTGAACCTCAGGGAGAACGGACTTCCATAGGGCAATGTTTAAAGCAGAGGCCCCCAACCTTTAGGGCACCAGGGACCTGTTCTGGGAAGAGAGATTTTTCCGTGGACTGGAGCAGGTGTGGTTTAATGCGCTGCCTGCATCCCATGGATGGGGCTTTGCTTGTTTGCGCAGTCCAGTTTTTGGCAGGCCGTGGCCAGAAGTGGTATATTTATTTTATTTATTTATTTATTTGATTTGCCAATTGTTTACAAGATAATAAGTATAAGTGTATACATAGTTGTGAATACATGAAATGGGTACATATAAGAAAAATAAAAGAATAAGAGAAACAATAGGACAGGGACGGTAGGTTCTGACCAGTTCTGGAGAACCGGTAGCGGAAACTTTGAGTAGTTTGGAGAACCGTCCAATAAACCTCTGACTGGCCCCGCTAACCCCATCTATTCTCTGCCTCCCGAGTCCCAGCTGAACGGCTGGGTCTCCTTTGGTTGCCGTGCACAGGAGAAGGGAGCTGGAAAGCAGGTTAGTGGGGTGGGGAGGGAACGGAGATTTTGCAGAGTATTCTTCCCCTGCCATGCCCACCAAGCCACGCCCACAGAACTGGTAATAAAAAAAAAAAATTGAATCCCACCACTGGCCATGGCCTGGTTGCGGGTCTATGGACCGGGGGTTGGGGACCTCGGGTTTAAAGGAAGGAACTAGGAGCATGCCCACCCTATCTGACCTGGTCAGACTGGCCTTAAGAAAAGGAAAGCCCCATTCACGGGATGCAAGCAGCACCCAAACCACACCCCCTCCTGCCTTAAGAAAAGGCAGTCGTACAAATAACCTGACCCTGTGCCAGTGGTGGGATTCAAGTTGTTTTGTCTACTGGTTCTGTGGGCGTGGCTTAGTGGGCGTGTAAAATCCCCATTCCCACCCCACCCCACTAACCTGCTTTCCAGCTCCATTCTCCTGTGCAGGGCAACCAAAGAAGACCCAGCCGATCAGCTGGGACTCGGGAGGCGGAGAATAGATGGGGGCGGGACCAGACAGGGGTGGTATTTGCCGGTTCTCCGAACTACTCCAAATTTCCGCTACCCGGTTCTCCAGAACTGGTCAGAAGCCACTGAATTCCACCTCTGCCCTGTGCCCTACAGGGCTTTAAAGGTAATAACCAGCACCTTGAATTGCACCTGGGAGGAAACTGAGAGCTAGTATAACTCTATGCAACAGAGGTGTTACATGGAGAAACCCAAGGGACGCCCATCACTGTGGTTGCCATGGTCACATTCTGGTACTGGCTGTAGCTTCCAGCTGATCTTTATTAAATTTGTCATCCACCTATCTTACCACAGGGTATTTCCGGGCAGCTCACAACGCTAAAAAGGAGAAACCTATACAAAACATGCATGTAATTAAATCAAATACTATAAAAGTACTAATTTATCAACCCTAATAAAAGATGAGCGAAGGCGTGGTAGGATGAGGAGGGAGGAGGATGGGTTGTGTTCTCAATCTGTCTGCCATCTCCAGGATGACAGGACTCCCCCCACTGGAGCTCCAAGCCAACGGACAGAGTCTTGCGGAAGGAGTCTTGAGGTCTTGCGGAAGGTCAGGAGGGTGGGATCTGAAAGGGCAGCCCCATGTAGAGTTCATTGGAGTAGCCCGAACAGGAAGTGACCATGAGCCCAAGGCCTCCTGGCCCAGAAAAGGGCAGAATCAGCATACCAGATCAATCCCCACCCCACTTTCGTGCCATGACTGCCACCTGCTCATTGAGCAGGAATCATTGAGTCTAGGAGGATCTGCAAATTGTGCACCAGCTCAAAACCATTGACCATTAAAAAAAAAAAAATACTAGATTCAGGAGGCTAAAACATATGAAGAACGGTTACAGGAACTGGGCATGGCTGGTCTAGTGAAGAGAAGGACCAGGGGAAACAGGATAGCGGTCTTCCAATATTTGAGGGGCTGCCACAGAGAGGAAGGAGTCAAGCTATTTTCCAAAGCACCCAAAGGCCACAGAAGGAATAATGGATGGAAACTGAACAAGGAGAGATTCAACCTGGAAATAAGGAGAAACTTTCTGACAGTGAGAACAATCAACCCATGGAACAGAAGTTGCCCTCGGAAGTTGTGGGAGCGCCATCACTTGAGACTTTCAAGAAGAGATTGGACTCCCATCTGTCAGAAATGGTGTAGGGTCTCCCACTGGGGTGGGGGGGTTGGACTAGATGACCTACAAGGTCCCTTCCAACTCTGATTATCTGTCATCTGTACCTGGAATTCTTGTTTTAAAAAAATATAACAGGATGAATAGAGGACACATTGATATAGATCAGGGGTCTTCAAACTTGACAGCTTTACGACTTGTGGACTTCAACTCCTAGAATTCCTCCTCCAGTCATGTTAGCTCAGGGATTCTAGGAGTGGAAGTCCACAAGTCTTAAACTTGCCAAGTTTGAAGACTCTTGATGTAGATGAAAGATGAAATCTAAAAAAGGCTGACACCCACCCACACAACAGCACAGGTAGACGTATAGTTAGGCATTAGATGCCCTTCCTTCATGGAACAGTATTGCTGAATACATTTTAAGCAACACTGTTAGGATTGGCCAGTCTTTTAGTGGCCATAATTAGTGTTTTCGAAGGACCACAGTGGGCAACAGGATGAATGAGTAGAAAACCCTACCTTTTCTAGGGAAGAAAAGTAATAGGACTATAGGTGAGTTTTGTCTGCCTTTTACAGCCTTTCTTGTCACAGTTGTTAAGTGAATCATTGCAGCTATTAAGTTAGTAACACTGTTGTTGAGTGAGTCGGGCTTCCCCATTGAGGTTGCTTCTCAGAAGTCCGCAAAAGGGGATTGTATGACCCCCAGGATGCTGTGACCGTCATAAATACGAACCAGTTGCCAAGCATCTGAATTTTGATCCTATGACTAGGGCAAGGGTCTTCAAACTTGGCAGCTTTAAGACTTGTGGACTTCAACTCCCAGAATTCCTGAGCTAACATGATTGGAGGAGGAATTCTGGGAGTTGAAGTCCACAAGTCTTAAAGCTGTCGAGTTTGAAGACCCCTGCTATAGGGATACTGCAAAAAGAGAGAATAATGGTTGTTAGTCACTTTTTTTAATGCCATTGTAACTTTGAATGGTCACTAAACGAATGGCTATATGTTGAGAGGAACCTCCAACTAAAGTTGATTAGTTGGAGGATCAAATTAAGACTCGGTGGCCAAAGATGGTGAATCTCTGGGATGGAGGGCAGGTTGTTATGGATGGGGAAAGTGTTAAGTCCTTGCCGTCATACGTTTTGACTCACCCACCCAGCACCTCTTCCTTTCCACTCCTCGTCCCACCAAGGCTTGCAATGAGTTCACAACCCACGTGATGAATTTGCTTCGAGAGCAAAGCCGCACACGCCCGGTGTCGCCTAAGGAGATTGAGCGCATGGTCAGCATCATCCACCGGAAGTTCAGCTCTATCCAGATGCAGCTGAAGCAGAGCACGTGTGAAGCGGTCATGATCCTGCGTTCCCGCTTCCTGGATGCCAGGTGGGTATTTTATTTCAGAAGTGAAATATGGCCCCTTTATGACTTGTGGACTTCAACTCCTAGAATTCCTGAGCCTTATGACTTGTAGACTTCAATTCCTATGGCCCTTTTATAACTCGTGGACTTCAACTCCCAGAATTCCTGAGTTTTATGACATACAGACTTCTATGGCCCTTTTATGCCTTGCAAACTTCAACTCCCAGAATTCCTGAGCCTTATTACTTGTGGACTTCAACTCCTATAGCCCTTTTATGACTCGTGGACTTCAACTCCCAGAATTCCTGAGTTTTTTGACTTGTAGACTTCAACTCCTATGGCCCTTTTATGACTCGTGGACTTCAACTCCCAGAATTCCTGAGTTAAGCCATGCTGGCTCAGGAATTCTGGGAGTTGAAGTCCACGAGTCATAAAAGAGTCATAGTTCCTCACCCCCATTTTATGTAAACAGGCTGTAAAATTGGAGTGGGCCTTGCCAGCCAAAACAAATGTCTTCCCTCTCCTCAAGAGTTTAATGCAGTATTCCTCAATTTCAGTCACTTCTAAGAGATACAGGCAGTCCTCAACTTATAATCATAATGGAGCCTGCCCACCATGGTCATAAGTTATGACGGTCATAAAAACCTTGGTTTTTGTGACAGTCATTAACCAAACACCACAGTCATAAAGTGGACACTGTAGATGTTAAGCAAGCACCAAGGTTCTTAAGCAAATAATGATTGGCCTTGTGTGGCGTGGCTTTGCCGAAAACCAGAAGTAAATGCTGGGAAGTTTTTTTTAGCAAAACTATTGTAAAATGCAGGCACATGACCACGAGACACCGATGAAAAACCGCACCTGGTTGCCAAATACCTGGTTTGGTCACATGACATGAAATACAGGAACTGGGCCTGGCTAGTCTAGTGAAGAGGACCAGGTGAGACACGATAGCAGCCTTCCAATATTTGAGGGGCTGCCACAGAGAGGAAGGGATCAAGCTATTTTCTAAAGCGCCTGTAGGCCAGACAAGGAATAACGGATAGAAACTGAACAAGAAGAGATTCAACTGGGAAATAAGGAGAAATTTTCTGACAGAAATTTTCTGACAATCAACCAATGGAACAGCTTGCCCTCGGAAGCTGTGGGAGCGCCATCACTTGAGGCTTTCAAGAAGAGATTGGGCTCCCATCTGTCAGAAATGGTGTAGGGTCTCCCGCTTGGGCAGGGGGTTGGACTAGATGACCTACAAGGTCCCTTCCAACTCTGATTATCTGCTATCTGTTACATATCCTCAACCAATGTACCCCGGGATACTGTAACTGTCATAAATATGAGCCATGATCCAATCTGGGTCAGTCGCCGGGATCAGAGGTTTTTTGTCTCCCGAGATTTCGGGCTTGTTCTGGAGCCCATCCTCAGGGTAAATTCTCTCTAGCCTCCAGCACGAGTGACGTGATCACCTTTTTGTGACCTTCTGACAAGCAAAGTCAATGGGGAAGCCTCTGGTTAGTGAGAAGTTCCCCTGAGGATAGGAGTCCGAAAGCTCAGGAGGCAAAAACCTCTGGTCCCGCTGACCCACCCTGCTTACGTTATCCTGGGACGCGTATGTTCACCTTCATTCAAGCCTCTGAATTTTGATCATGTGACCATGGGCATTGCTGCATTGGTCATAAGTGTGAGAAACGGTCATAAGTCGCTTCGTTGAGTGCCGTTGTACCATTGAACGTCACCAAATGAGCCTGTATCTATATATATATAAAAGCGAAATACCACTCACGCATCATCACAAAATCTCCAGAACTGTAAAGCTTACAAACTTGAAATTTGGCACGTATGTTCCTCTTGGCTTCTAGGGGCTCACTAAGAATGGATTTTTCAAAATAACCATCAGAGCATTAGTATTTCAAATATTATTAGTATTATTAAAATGCTCTGATGCTAAGGAGTTCTACTTCCCCTTCCCCACCTGAAAAGAAATCTGTTCCAAATGCAAAACACAAGCAGAGGAGAGGAGTTTCAGTTTCAGAGCACCAAGCTGCTTTAGTACAGAACAGTTGAGCTAAGCCACGCCCAGGCTTCTTGCTGTCTCCTTCCATGGGTGGGGTTCAACCAGCATTACTATCGGTGTGGTGATTACGTTTGGCATGTGCATGTGCGCACGTGTAAAGTAACCTTAGGCTGTGCCGCCCGGACAGCTGAAAAGCGCTGCATAGCATTTGAAAAGCCACTTTTTTGCTGCTTTTTCGAGGTCAGCTGTGCCGCGCAAAGCAGCTAAGCTTGAAAAAGCAGGAAATAAAGGACAGGTAAGAGCCCCGGGCGGGTGGGTGGGCCAAACAGCAGCAAACACAACCGGTTCTGTGTCTGCTGTTCTTCAGAGCTACCGGCTCTATAGAACCGGGCAGAACCGGTAGCATCCCACCTCTGTCTCCTTCTTGCTCACACAGCAAATACTGTTTCAGTTTCCAAACGGCCCTCAACTCTCACACACTGACTGGACGCTAGCCAGGTGAATACCAGTGGATGCTGGTAGGCAGAGGCACAAATTTTTCCCCCCCTTATTTTCCTCCCCCAAAACTAAGCCCGATCACATAGTTTCATAGCGAAGCACAGGTATAGAGCTAGTATAATTATACACAGGAAAGGCTTACCATACTAATGCAATAAAACTGCAATTCAGTGGTAATTGATTAAAAATCAGAAAAGGAGAAACACTAAAGGTTTAAATGTCTGTGGAGATTCTCAGTCATCCTGGTCATGGTTATCCCAAAGGTGTTTTTTTTTTTTTTCAAGAAGCAACTGGACTTTCTTTTTTTTTTTCTTTGAAGACATTTTGCTTCTCGTCCAAGAAGTTTCTTCGGCTCTGACTGGATGGTGGGGAATGGAAAGATTTATAGTCCTTGCAGAGGCAGCTGGTCATTTGCATTCTTTTAGCGAATCATTGAGGCCACCTGGAGGTTTATTTTGAAGACAGCAAAGTCTATATTATAGACCGAGAGGACCACTGGTTTGAAAAAAGGAGTCAAAGAGGCCACCTGTGCCAAAATTGAACACCCCTCTCAACAGAGAGAGAGGGGGATACAACATCATGTATCTCCAATCTACAACACAGTCCTTTCAGCAGTTCCAAAAAGGCGAGTCATCCATTTCCACTACGCAGGTGACCCTAAGGACACAAATAAACCTCCAGGTGGCCTCAGTGACTCTACAAAATGCAAATGACCATCAGTCTGCAAAGGAGTATAATTATCCTTCCATTCCTCGCCATCCTGTCAGAGGTGAAGAAGCTCCTTGGATGAGAAGCGAAATGGATTCAAAGGAAAAACAGAAACTCCAGTTGGCTCTTGAAGAAAACACCTTTTAGACGCTAAGTGTGACCGGGAAGGAGATTCGTCTCCAGGCAATCTTGCTTGGCGATTAAAAGTTTCATAAATGGAGTTTGATGTTCTCTTCTGCCCAAGAACTACCATTCCATTCTGCTGATTGTCGTATCTGGGCGACCTCCCATATGTTGTGAAATACCTAGCTTCAGAAATCTTGGAAACGTGTAAATGTTGGCAAATAAATGTGTGCGCGTGTGCGTTTGTGTGTGTGTGTGTGTGTACATACGTACACACACACACACACACATTCCCGACTGTGGGAAATACAAATATATCATGACTTCCTGTAGAACTGTGCATACTTCCTACTATTTAAAACTGCGTCAAGAATAATTGAAAGCCACCGAGTATTTGTATTCTGTAAACCTAGCGAACATTTGAATGTGTTACTTTGCAGAACTCCTCATTTAGCATCTGTGATTGGAACCAGCAACTTGGTTGTTAAACAAATGGATCACTGGGTGAAACCACAAGTGTTGTTTAATGATCTTTAGCTTTACCTTTGCTTAACGGATCCTTGAAGGTCATAAATGCAAGGATTGGTCACAAAGTTTTTCATCCCCGTCGTAAACTGTGAAGGGTTGCTGTACAAGGTAGTGAGGAGAGAGGATGGATCTGGAGATAGTGGCGATATAGCAATAGCACTTGGACAGAGTCAGCCTATTGCCCCCCAACAATTTGGGTCCTCATTTTATCCACCTCAGAAGGATGGACAGCTGAGTCAACCTTGAGCCTGGTGGGATTTGAACTGCCAAATTGTAGGCAGTTGGCTGCAGAAGTAGCTTGCTTGCACTCTAACCACTGCGCCACAGAGGCTCATATGTTGTTGGACATCTCATTTAGAGAGTTGGGGGCTCAATATACACAGCCAGCATGTTTTCAAGAAAGCTTGGAGAATCGCTGGAGTCTTACCTGGAAAGAAAAGTGTTAGAACTGCATTTCTCAAGAGCATCTCCGCATATTTTAGCACTCCTGTGGAATTTATATGTCAACTCCAATTCTTTTTCTGACAGGCGGGATTTTTAAGTAATTTTGCATGGCGAATGAAGGCGAATATATGCATGTCCCAGAATAATGTTGCAGGATTCAATCTTCAGCGGGTATTGACACCCTAAATGGCAATCATCTTGTTCTCATTGTCAACCTCTTCCCACCCACCCCTCTTTGTCCCACGCAACGGACAGGCGGAAGCGACGCAATTTCAGCAAGCAAGCCACCGAGGTCCTGAACGAATATTTCTACTCGCACCTGAGCAACCCGTATCCCAGCGAGGAGGCCAAGGAGGAGCTTGCCAAGAAGTGCGGCATCACCGTCTCGCAGGTACCAGGACCTATGCGGGGGGAAGGTCTGAAGCTGAACCGAGCAGGCTACGAGACTGTCTGCGAGAGACGGTAGGGTCACTTCGGGAAAGAAGGTCGGCCGGGGGAAAAGGGTCCAGGTTTGGCTGACCTATCGATCCATAATTCCCTTCCTTCCTCACCCCTCTTTCCCCGCCCCCCTTGTTCCCCTCCCACTTCCTGCTCCTCCATGTTGACCTCTGCCCTCTCCCTCCCCTCCCTCCTTCCAGGTCTCAAACTGGTTCGGGAACAAGCGCATCCGTTATAAGAAGAACATCGGCAAGTTCCAAGAGGAAGCCAATATTTACGCCGTGAAAACGGCGGTCAGCGCCGCACAGAGTGGGGGCGACTCTCCCAACACCCCCTCCTCCGCGGGTAACTCCCCTCCTCCCCAAAACTCCGCTACACCCCATGTTGGTGCAGGAGTCCTTGCTGGGATTGGAGAAGCATGGAACTGCCACCCACATCCCACTCCAACCAATGGTGGAGCTCCTGAGGAGAACCTCCATCCCCAGCTCTTCCACCCCCTTCCAAACAAGCGGTCATCCTTACCGAGGGCAGACCTAGATGCTTGCTTCTTTCTCTTCTTTCCTTCCTTTCTTCCTTCTCCCCAGCCCCCTCCCCCAGGCCAATGTCATGGTCTGTGGGAATGAAGAGCCCCAGACTAGACCCCAGTCAGATAAGACCACAGCTGGAATGTGGGCCTTCCCTGGTTTCTTGGATGGTAAAAGTGAAGGGGGAGAGGAGAAGATGTGCCTTCAGATTTGCAAGATTTATTTACTTATTGATTTTATTTTTCCAAATTTATTGGCCGCCCAACTTACCACAGAGTAAGGTGGGGATCCTGTTATAGTTCTGTTACTGTAACCTTACACAAAAGATAAGAGCTTAGTATTCCCGGGTGCGCTTGGGGCTCTTGGCATGCACCTCCACTTAACGTAACTTCTCAGCAGCCTTAATCTTTTCTTTCCTCGAAAGAGCGGTGTCTTTCCACCCGTTCACTCTGTTGCTCTTTTTTTTTTTTTCCTCCCCTCTTCCCTCCGATTTTCTCACAGGCTCCGGGGGCTCCTTCAATCTTTCCAGTTCGGGGGATATGTTCATGGGCCTTCAAGGGCTAAATGGAGACTCCTATTCTACATCACAGGTTAGTTCCGTCCCATCCCGTCCGTTCCCCCCCGCTCCCTCCTCCCAGCTTGGGACTTGCCGCATCCGCAGAGAACTTCGCGCAACCCATCCGCTGTTGAAATGATAGAAAAGTCTGTTCTCCTTACTGTCCCAAAGACGCTTCTTTTCTTTCTTTTTTTTAAAAATAAACTTTATTAATTTTACAATTAAAATAGACAAACAACACGTACATAAATGTCAGAGAGGAAAAGGAAAGAAAGAAAAAAGCGTAGAAAGAAAAATCAGAAAACAATTAAAAACACTTTCATCCTCAACAGTTTGTGGGACCTTATTTTTAACCTTATTTTATGCCATATGCACAATTAATCCTTGATGTGTATATATACATATACATACACACACACACACACACACACACACACACACACACACACACACACATATATATATAAAGTTTTCATGGGTACTTACATGTATGGAATTCGGCTTTGTTCGGGTATTTTCCCACGTCATTATAGTTGTGCTTTTAAAGTTGTAGCAACGTTTCGGCAGAATCTCACCTGCCTTCATCAGGCTTCTGTATTGTGTTCGTAAGAATATAGATAGATAGATAGATAGATAGATAGATAGATAGATAGATAGATATAGATATAGATATAGATATAGATATAGATATAGATATATATATAGATCTTTGGTTATTCGGGTTTTCTCCCGCGTAAAATTGGAAGCATCTAGGCGACGTTTCGATGAAGTCTCATTCATCATCTTCAGGCTTGTGTCTTCGGCTTGTGTCTTCGGAGCTCCGAGAAGCACAAAGCCAAAGACACAAGCCTGAAGATGATGAATGAGACTTCATCCAAACGCTATAGTTGCTCAGATACTTCCAATCTTACGCGGGAGAAAACCCACAGGCTGGTGCTCGGCCAAAGATCTATATATATACATACATGGTCATATATATGCGGTTGCCCCCCCCGCCCAATATATATATATATATATATATATATATATATATATATATATATATATATATATATATATATATGTAGACTTGCATACCTGTACCCGTGAAAATCTACAAATATATATGTAGAGCTGGTCGCGGCGATGAGCAGCAGAAACAGAACTAACAGAACTGGTTCTCTCTGCCACTCTGCGGTTGGGCCCGCCCACTCTCCCATACTCACCTTTATCCTCTGAATTTGAAGCGCAGCTGCGTTGCGTGGCACAGAATAGCGCCGCGCGGCAGCTGCTGCAACAACCGGGAGAGTGCAGGCTTGCAGGAGGCGAGTTAGAACGCCTCTGTAGGCCTGTGCAAAGTGCATGTTCGGCGTGCACGCACACGCAAAGTGCATGCACTCAGGCAAAGTGTGCCCACCAAGCCACGCCCACTGAACCGGTGGTAAAAATATTTGAATCCCGCCACTGACAGAGAGGATTGCTGGTTTGAAAGAGGGGTTAAAGATGTCATCCCTGTCTCAGCAGAAGGGGAGGGACACGACATCACTTATCTCCAGTCTACAAACACAATCTTTTAGCAGTTCCAAGAAGGCCCCACACTCCTTTGCACCACTCAGGTGACCCTGACGACACAGATAAACCTCTTAAGTGGCCTCAACGAGTCTCTAGGATGCAAATGACTAGCTGTCTGCAACGAGTATACTAAATCCTTCCATTGCCCACCATCCAGTCAGAGCCGAAGAAGCTTCTTGGATGAGAAGCAAAACGTCTTCGAAGAAAAAAACAGTTGCTCTTTTTAAAAAAAAGCATCTTTGGGACAGACATGACCTGGATGACTGAGAATCTCCATAGACATGTTCTCCTTACTGTTCCTTTGGCACGATTATGTTTGGCCCTCTGGGAAGACTATGATCCTGATAGTCGTAAGGATCAGGGCTACAGGGTAGACTAGGAAGGGGAGGAAAATATCTTTGAGGAACGAGGTCGCTGATCACTTTAAAAAAAATACACAGATATTCTTGAGGTTTCCGGGAGCTTGATTTACAGACTCTGTTATCTTTCTGGGATTTTAAAAAAAAAACAACTCTTAAGAATCTGGATGTAATTGTACAATAAGGGATGAAAACGGAGGGTACCAAATCCTGGGCCAGGCCAAGTCCAAAAATGGTGGGGAATTTCTAGAAGCTTGGCAGCCTGACAAATCAGCCATCAATAGACACATTGACATGAACAACATCTATAGATTATGCAAAAAGAGATAATCAACCAGCCCAAAAAAGAACAAGGAGAACCAAGCACCCCTCCACCAGTATTCAGCACTCAGATCAGCATAGGTTAACTCCAAGGTTGACTTTAGAGCAACAATCAAGTAAACAAACAATTAAACGCACATAAAGACAACCGCACTCCCAGTCTGTGGTTTTTTTTAGTACTTATAATACACATTTTTATTCTGTGTTATTTTAATTGGGGGCTGTTGTTTTGCTTTGTTTATTGTGAGTCAGTGAGGTTTTTATGATTCGTAATTATCGTAACCAACCTAGATTGGATCCTGTATAATCCTAACCGACCCAGATTGGATCTTGCATAATCATCATAATTTATTATACTGGTAGGCGATCTGATTCCCAACCGCTCTGGGCGGTTAACGATGAAACAAAGAAATTAAAATTGATAACAGTTGGCAAGCACAACATGGATGGAATGAAGCCAGCAGTCCCATTGTCCTGTGTCAAAGATGTGGTGAAATGTCATTGTCAGGCATTTTTTGACAACAGCAGAGGGGGTGGGGTGGCATCTGGATCTCTGGGGACCTCTCATTCCAAAGGATATAAATTTGATAATTGTAGATAATTTGAGCATTGTAGATAAATAAATGGCAACCGAGCCAAAAGTTGCCACAGTTCAAAGCCAATATAAAAAATAAAACAATATAACAATGCCCCTAGCCAAGACTGAGTATGAAAAGGAGTATCCTCCCAAGAGAATGGGCTCACCAATGTATGGGAGGAAAGCCGAGTCTTGGCAGCTCTGTGAAAAAGATAAAAAGAGTCTAACGTTAAATTTCTTGGCTGCAGGAACTGGAGAGGAAGTTTAAATGGCTGTTTCCCTCACACACCTTTTTTTTCTTTCTGAAGTACTATGTTGCGTTAAAGAACAGGGTGAATCTATGGCAAAATATGTGTTGTGTCCAGAATTGATAACGGATATTTTTCAGTCTCTCCCTTCATCCTCCCAAGCTTGTATTCTTTCTACCTTTTGTCTGTTTTTCTTTTTAACTCCTAGGTGGAGTCGATGCGTCACTCCATGGGGCCTGCTGGCTATGGGGACAGTATGGCTGCCAACCAGATGTACAGCCCACGAGAAATGAGGGTGAGTTTAGGTCAAGAGTGGGATAACTTCTGGTTTACTTGGGCCTCTGGCAGCATCATTTCCAACTGGTTGCTTGGCTGTGCTACGTAATACAGAGTTCCCCAACCTTTCCGGGATGGTGGCCCGGAAAGGTCGGAAGGCGGAAAGAGGCGATGGTTTTGTGGGAGGGGTAGGTGCCTGGGTGCACACAAGCACCCATTACTCGCACGAGTGGGGCTAAGAGTGCCCACAATACTTGTGCAAGTGGAGCTCCAAGCACCCATCATACTCGCGCAAGTTAGGCCGAGAGCGCCCGTGACGTTCGCGCGAGTTAGGCCACGATGCTGGCACGAGTGGGGCCGAGAGCGCCTGCGAGGTTCGTGCAAGTGGGGTGGTGCGCATGCGTGCACATCAGCTGGCTCCTCCTATGAATTGAAATGGCATCTTTCAGTTTCGAGACTATGGTGTCATGCTATGAAACCGGTAACTGCCACTTCCCATGTTGTTTCAATGCTGTATGCCCGCGATGGCGAACCTATGGCATGCGTGCCACAGGTGGCATACAGAGCCATTTGTGCGGGCACGTGATTTCCCAGCCAAACTTACCTGCGCTGCGCATGCGTGCGCTTCCCAGCTGATTTTTGACCTGTTTGAGGCCATTTTCGCCCTTTTGGAGGCTCAAGGAAGTGCCTGTTTTCAGCCTCCGGAGAGCCTCTGGAGCTCAGGGGAGGCGGTTTCGGCCTCCCAGAGGCTCAAGGGAAGCCTCTGCAGCCTCGGGGGGGCGGGGGGGGCAGAAATCAGCTGGGAGGCGCGTGCATGCGCAATGCAGGTAAGGGGGCGGGGCAGAGGTGTTGAGTGCGCATATTGTTGAGGTAATTCCCCGTTAGGAGAATGAGCGCATACAGGGAGACGCATTTGAGATACACTGTACAGTAAATGTAGGTTTTTACTTCCAGAAAGGTTAAAGCAAAGTCCAAAATAGGCAGTCCAAAGTCATTCACAAGTAAATCAGTCAGTTTTTCAATCCAGGGATAATCCAAATATCAAAGTCCAGTGTCAAAAAACAGTTCAGTATCAGACTTACATTAAATCCAGTAATATCAGTCAATTAGAAGAAATGGAGCAACGGCAATACTTTCCAACAGAAGGAAACAGAGATACTCACTCAGACACACTCTCTTCTGAGACTAAGACTAAAACAAACCAGGTTTCTGGCTCCATCTTATGGCCGTTTGAGAGACCACACCTAATTGCAGTTTTTGCAATCTCTTAAAGACATAGTACAAAAATGTTTATCCTGGTTTATATATTTCTAACCCAAATACCTGTTAGGTGACTCATATTCCTAACACATATGCAGGGGGTGGGTGGGGGGTGCATTACATTGTGGGTGCCAGCACATGCACGAGCTTTCGGCACACCACAACAAAAAGGTTCGCCATCCCTGCTGTATGCAAAGCTGGAGTATCCTTTCCAGAGCACGAGGCCTGGGTGGAGGATAAACTGTTGCCCAAGCAGCAGATTCTCCACTCTCCACATCACTGGAACAGTCTAATGGAACGGCAGAGCCGATACGATTAGGTCCAGCTGCGTCGCAGGAGTTTACCAGAACGTGATTGTACGCAGTCACAAACTGCTTCTGGGACTCTGGCTCCGGATTTTCCTTCGAGGTTGACTCCGGCCGGAAGCCTTTTCCAATAATAGATAGAGCCACAAGGCAGCGGAGGTTTGAAATCAAAGAGTTTCCCTTTTTCCTAGAAGATGGTTCTACCGTTTTATCTGCCGTTGGAGCATAAAGCCCTCTTCCACCCTCAAAACTGTTGACCATCTTCTCCTATAACCCTGGAAAGGGGCCCTTACGAGGTACTATCAGCCGGGCCAGCTGGACCAAGGTTTTTTTAAGGAGGCCTTACTCCTCCGAGTAGACCTGACAGCAGCCCTAGTAGCTTCTCAGAGAGAACCGGTTCGGTCTCGGACGATCTTTGGTGCTACCAGTACACCAGAACCGGGCTGAACCTATAGAATACCACTACTGGTGCATACGTTCTCCGTGTACATAAAAGAAAAGATACGTTCATCAAGAATCATGAGGCACAACACTTAATGATAGTCACAGGGAACAAATAAGCAATCGGATCCTACTAGGAAACAGTCAATATACAATCGACAAAGTTACAGTCATACAGTCACGAGTGGGAGGGTGGGAGGGTTTAAAAGCAACAAGACACAGCTCCAATACTAACACATTCATAATGAATAAGTACAGCTATGGCAAACTACAGAGAGTCATCAAACAAAAGAAAAGTGGGAGGGGATGGGTGAAAGGAAGGATGGGAGGATTAATAGTAATAATAGTTCAGACTTTGTAAATAGTTGGACAGTGTTGAGGGAATTATTTGTTTAGCAGAGTGATGGTGTTCGGGGGGGAAAAACTGTCCTTGTGTCTAGTTGTTCTGGTGTGCAGTGCTCTATAGCGTTGTTTTGAGGGTAGGGAAGGGAGATTTACCATCCTTCTTTGTTCTTTCACTACAGGCCAATGGGGGCTGGCAGGAAGCAGCCACCCCATCTTCTGTCACCTCCCCAACAGAAGGTCCCGGCAGTGTCCACTCTGACACCTCCAACTGATCCTGCTGTGCTGGCCGTTCCCCTCCTCCCCCCCTTTTCACCTTCGTCCCGATGCCAGGGAAGAGAGAAAAACGCCCGTTGTGAATGGGCCGGGCAGAGACAGGACTCCTTTCATTGCCTTAGGGTCACCGCATCACCGTGCCGGGGAAGGGTGGGGGGAGGGGAATCCGATGACCCGATGATCCTTGGGGGGGGCAGATCGTTTTGAGGTGCGCCCATCGTCGGATAGAAGACGGATGTCCTTCTGTGATCCGGAGTGATGCCTTTGATAACCAAGGCCTGACTCTTTTAAGCATCCTGGAGGGGGGAACCCAGCATTATTGGGCGGTGGGTGGGAACGGGGTGGGAGAGGTGGGTGTCCCAAACGGCTTATCAATTTGCAGGGGTTAAGGGATAGGCTACTGTGGTACCTGCAACCAATGTCATCGTCTGATGGATCTGGTTCATAAGGTTATACACCACCCCCCCCTCAAAAAAAAAGATCTGTGATTGGCAGCGTGGACGGATCTCGCGTAAGAGAAAGCGCAACGAAAGCTTGCCGGACGGGGCTCGTGTTGGCATCTCTCCATGATGGGATGATTCCAAAGGGATAGACCTGTGTCTTCCTTGTACCAGTTCAACCAGGTGAAATCGTGGGCGATCCGGATCCTGTCCCAGACCAAGATGGCGCTTCCTTCATAGGTTGTAACCAAGGATAATCGCTTCTCCTATGGGCTATTTCTGAAAACAAGAAGTGCTCTTTTCGCTCCTGTCTTGCAAGCGGGGTTGTGTGGAGTCATGAGGCTACCCTTCTTGGACCGAACCGCCCAACATGCCTCTCCGTCTATCAGTGTGTTTTCCTGCGTCTGAAGACCTAAAAAGTTGGGAGTTCGGAAAGCAGTCGTTTCTCAGGCAGATCTCCTTCAAGAAAAGATGTGGGAAGCCAAGGTGTCGAGTAATGTTGGTAAGGAGGTTAGAGACAAGACTTACCTTTATCCAAAGGTAGTGGTAGAATTCCATTAGAGCAGCGGCCCCCAACCTGCTCTTGGGGGGGGGGAGAGGGGAACTGGCTGTGCAACACACATGTGTGCTCACACACACGTGTGCTCCAGCCAGCCGCTCACGTGGCCTGATTCCAAACAGGCTGCGGCCTAGTAGTAGGCCACGGCCAGAGGGTTGGGGACCCCTGCATTAGAGCAGTTAAAGGACTTTAGGAAGGAGAACTAGTGTTAAGCACAACATTAGGGAGAACTGGATGTTCTAGAACAGTTTTTCAAACTACATTGAGTGGAACCCTAAGACGCCATGAGAATTTGATGGGGTTCCATAAAGTGGGGGGGGGGTAATAATAATAATAATAGAATAACAGAGTTGTAAGAGATCTTGGAGATCTTCTAGTCCTGTGATGCAAACCTATGGCACGCGTGCCACAGGTGGTACGCAGAGCCATTTGTGTCGTCACGTGAGCTGCAGGCAGTCTTACCTCACTGCGCATACGTGCGCCTTATAGCACTTTTTCGGCTGGTTTGAGGCCTTTTTCGGCCTCCCAGAGGCTTGAGGAAGGCTTCTGCAGGCTTTGCAGGCCGAAAACTAGCCCTGCTTCATCACTTCCTGTTTTTCAGAAAATACCGGAAGTGACGAAACGGGCCTAGTTTTCGGCCTGCAAAGCCTGCAGAAGCCTTCCTCAAGCCTCTGGGAGGCCGAAAAAGGCCTCAAACCGGCCAAAAATCAGCTGTGAGGTGCAGTGCAGGTAAGGGGGCGGCGGGGATGGGTGAGTTGATTGTGCGCGCATGCGTAGGGGGCATGGGGGCGTGCGCATTGCCTTCTGGGTGCTGGCACGTGAGCGTGCAAGCCCACGCACGATTTTTGGCCCAGGAGCCCAAAAAGGTTAGCCAGGAAATTTCTCCTGTTTTTATTTTTGCTTCTCTTCTTGATTACTTGATTACATCTATTGCTTCTTGTCCTGCCTTCAGGCGCTTTGGAGAATAGCTTGACACACACCCCCCCTCAGATATTGACACAGCTATCCGTTGAATGTGACAATTTGCTGGTCACCGAAGTTTTGACTCACGGATTCCGGGATTATTATTATTATTTTTTTAACTCACCTGGAAGTATCTGGGAAAAGGTCTTGCTCTGGAATAATTGAGGGAAATCAGCTTGGACTCTCAGCTTACTATAAATGTTACACCCTGTCAGTGGTGGGAGCTTGAATTTCATAGAGATCTACAGGATGTTGGACTAGAAGGACATACAGTGCATACAGGCACATATACGACCCCTCACCTCTTAAAGAAGACATATTTAAGGAGACAACCACAAACCCACACCCACTCTGAAGCACTTTGTCCAGGGTTGGGATTCGTCCGGTTCAGACCGGTTCGGACGAACCCCTTGCTCCGAAATTCCTGCTCTTTCCTGTGCTTTATTCCCTTTTTTTAAGAGCACAGCTGATTCGCGTGGCAGAACAATTTGCTGCGCCTCAGCTGTTTTATTCACAGGGACTGCAGTAGAAATTCCTGCTCTTTCCTGTGCTTTATTCCCTTTTTAAGAGCACAGCTGATTCGCCTGGCAGAACAATTTGCTGCGCCTCAGCTGTTTTATTCACAGGGACTGCAGTAGAAATTCCTGCTCTTTCCTGTGCTTTATTCCCTTTTTTTAAGAGCACAGCTGATTCGCCTGGCAGAACAATTTGCTGCGCCTCAGCTGTTTTATTCACAGGGACTGCAGTAGAAATTCCTGCTCTTTCCTGTGCTTTATTCCCTTTTTAAGAGCACAGCTGATTCGCCTGGCAGAACAATTTGCTGCGCCTCAGCTGTTTTATTCACAGGACTGCAGTAGAAATTCCTGCTCTTGCCTGTGCTTTATTCCCTTTTTAAGAGCACAGCTGATTCGCATGGCAGAACAATTTGCTGCGCCTCAGCTGTTTTATTCACAGGGACTGCAGTAGAAAGTAGGTATTAGAGCTTTTTTAGATGGTGAGCGTGCGTGACGCGCACGATCACCGAACTGGTTGTTATACCGGTGGAATCCCACCCCTGACTTTGTCACACCCTGTTGGAATAGCTTTGAACTCAAAAGCTTGTGTTTCCCTGGAATTGACTGAGTACCATACAGTCCTATGTGTCTGTGGAGATCCTTAAGCCATACAAGTCGTAATTGTCTCAACGGTGCTTTTTGTCCCCAAAAGGCAACTGGGCTTTTAAAAAAAACAGACCAGTTGCCTTTAAAAAAAAAAAAAAAAGTACCTTTGAGATACACGGCAAAATGTGACTCTTTTAAGAGGAGGGCCTAACGTGCGCCTTTTTAGCATCAGATTTAATGAGGTGCTGAACTTTGTAAATCTTTTGCATTCTGTTCTTAACAGAATAACAGAAAGGGACCTTGGAGGTCTTCTCGTCCAACCCCCTGCTCAGGCAGGAAAAACTATACCATTTCAGACAAATGGCTGTCCAAACTCTTTTAAAAACTTCCAGTGTTGGAGCATTTACAACTTCTGGAGGCAAGTTGTTCCACTGATTAATTGATTTCACTGTAAGAAAATTTCTCCTTAGTTCTAGGTTGCTTCTGTCTTTCTTTAGTTTCCATCCATTGCTTCTTGTCCTGCCCTCAGGCGCTTCCCTGTTTTTTTGTGGCAGCCTCTGAGATATTGGAACACTGCCATCCTGTCTTCCCTAGTCCTTCTTTCCATTATCTTTCCTTTGCTACTTTTCTCTTTCTTCAGCTAATGTCCCATTAGTTCTTACATATCCATATTCTTTTTGTGATTTATTTTTCTTTTCCCTTTTTAATATTTTCTGACATCTGAACTTTGGTTCTGTTCCATTACCAGAGTAGAGTTTTTCTACTTGACCAAACAAAAACTCGACCTGCTAGATTCCTGAACTATAATACATTTTCACTGTGGCGATTGGGCAAATCATAACTTGTGCCAGTTAGTGAGAAGGACTTTTTACATTTCTTTTTCAAAAGGAAAGAACATGAGAACGTACAAAAATGGTGTGGCAGGCCATCGGGCACAGTTATGTCAATTGCTGTTGATTCGATTAGTGTATCCTTAAGAGCCTCCGTTGATAATCATGGATGTGCTTATTGCCAAGATGCTTTGGAATATTATTTTTCTAATAATATTGGAATGAAAACAACGGAAGGGGCCTCTAAGCAGGATTGTATTGGCTAAGAGGAGATGCCTTTTATTTTGGAGGGAGAATTTTTGGGATGGCAAGTGGAAGTGGAGGAAAGATCTGCTAGCTTTTAGCAACCTTACACCAAATGAATGGGACATTTATGTAAGTTAAAACGTCCAATTCACTTTGGGAATCTTGGTGTTCCTTATAAGTATTACCTGGTTTTTAAAAACAACAACAGTGAAGGTAGTCCTCAGCTTATAACCACATCTGAGTCCAACATTTTTGTTGCTAAGTGAGACAGTTAAATTGACTTTTGCCCCATTTTACGATTTTTCTTGCCGCAGTTGTTAGTGAATCATTACAGTTGTTAAGCTAGCCACACGTTAAGTGAATCTTCCCCACTGACTTTGTCAGAAGGTCGCAAAAGGTGATCATATGACCCCGGGACACGTCATAAATATGAACCGGTTACCAAGCACCTGAATTTTGATCACATCACCACGGTCATAAACGTGAACATGATCATACGTCACTTTTTTTCTAGTGTTGTTGAAACTTCGAATCGTCACAAAAATCAAGGGTTTTTAAAACGAGGACTACCTGTATTGAAAAAATTGTCATTACCAGTTCTTCCACCAGCTACAAATTCTGATGTTGAAATCACACACTTTCCCCCCCCCAAAATATATTGGAATAAAAATAGGTGGAAGGACCTTCCAAGCAGGATTGTATCATGTTGATCTGATCAGGTAACTGGATCTGACGCTTGCAGACAATTATAGTCGCCACAAGCCAAAGCATGTGGATTAGATATCAGATTTAGTCCCAGTGTTGGGCAAGAATGTAGACAGGGCAGGAAGCTTTGAGGGCTCACACCGATCCTGTTTGCTCTTGGCCTACCTCTTACCCTACCTACTTTGGGGAGGGGAAAAAGATTTGAACAAACCGGAAGTACAGTTGGACCTTCAACGACCGCAGTAGTGCTTAACATTTCCGTTGCTAAGCAGTTGCGGTGAGTTCTGCCTCATTTTATGCCCTTTTTGCCATGGTGGTTAAGCAAATCGCTTCAGTTGTTAAGTGAATCATGCAGTTGTTATTAAGCAAATCTGGCTTCCCCCCATTGTCCGAAGCCAGCTGGGAAAGTTATTTAAAAAGTGATCACATGACCCCAGGCAGGACAATTGAAGTGTGATAAATATATGCCAGTTGCTAAAATGCCCAAATTTTGATTACGTGACCATGGGAATGCTGCAATTGTGTAAAAAAAAACAGGCTGTAAGTCACTTTTTCCAGTGCTGTTGTAACTTCGGTCAGAAAATGAACGGTTATAAGTTGAGGACCACCTGTATTCCACCTTCAGAACCTTTTTTCTGTTCTTCCCTTTTTACAAGTGTCGTCACAAGGGCAGGGCAGGACATAAATTCTTCCAGAGGAACAAACATCGAAATCTGCTGCTTCCCAATATATTGGCCTACAGCTCCCATCATGCCCCACAACTCCTGACAGCATTGGGAGCTGTAGTCCTTCCTATATAAAGTTCGCCAACTTGGAAAGTACTAAAATACGTTTCCATCTTAGGCAAAGGGCTTAGTTTGGAAGGGTATTTTCTTTAGCAGGATTGGGGGTGAAGGGGCATGTGGTGGGGGGGGAAGTGTGATTGTGTAAATAGTTTGGTGGGCAAAGTGAACCGTGAGGCAGGAGGGGGGCAGAAAACCGTGGCAACCACCGCAAATTAGCTCGAAACGCGCAAAAGCGGGTGTGGAGAGGTGTACAGTGGAAGACTTGTAGGAGAGTAGATGTTAAAATAGTGGAAAAGGAAGGAAGTAGGCCTTTGAAAATCTCAGAAAGGAAACTAAATAAAAGCTGAGGGCAGGAAGATTCAGATTAGACAAGTAAAGCTTGACAGTGTTACATCGGACAGGGAGAAACAAGTAATCCAATAGTCCAAATATATTTTAAGAGAAGGTTTCTCAACCTTAGCCGCTTTAAGAGATGTGACTTCAACTCCCAGAATTCTTCCTCCAGTCATGTTAGCTCAGGAATTCTGGGGTTTGAAGTCCACAAGTCTTCAAGCGGCTAAGGTTGAGAAACGGTGTAGAGCAGGAGTCTTCAAACTTGACAGCTTTAAGACTTGTGGACTTCTACTCCCAGAGTTCCTCCTCCAGTCATGTTAGCTCAGGAATTCTGGGAGTTGAAGCCCACAAGTCTTAAACTTGCCAAGTTTGAAGAGCCTTGGTGTAGTAGAGAGTATAGGAAAAGATTGATGGGGCGGGAGGAGGAAGCTACTAGGGCAGCTTTTCCCAACCGATCGGAAGAACCTGTTGGGGCAGAGGAGAAGACGCCAAAAACAAGATGCAACAAGAACGACGGTTGATCAGCAATTGATTGCATGGGCCACTTGGAAGAAGGATCTGAATGGTGCCAGCACCAAAGGGACACCGAGGAAGGGCGATTGCTACTGTTTCATCACAAGGATGACCGGCACAACTTCCCACCGATGGAAGAAAAGGGACACCTCCGATCCATAGAGACATCCAACCTGCACCGCTACTCCACCCCACCTCTCAGGCTGTGGGGGGGGGGGGTTTTCCACGCTAGTCAGTCCAATAGCTTTATTACCTCATGGCAAGAGAAACCAATAGAGACTTGGGACAGAGAACTTCTGAACCTGCTACCTCTGTGTACCCTGTGTGTGTGTGGTGGTGGGGGGCGGCTGGGAGACGCCCCCCCTCCCCAATCTGACCTGACCATAGGGGGGGGTGGGATGTGGGGGGTGGGGTGGACTCATTGCCCGACTGGCCATGTGACTTGTTCTGAGTTTTGCTCTAGATTTTCCTTTGCTTTTAGGATCATTATTATTTTTTTTCTTCTATAAAATTGAAGACACGTTTTGCCCTGGGATTCATTTGGAGGGAGAATTGGGGGTGGGGGAGACTGGAGAGGACGAGGGGTGCTGTTTAGTTTCTGCCATTGCTCTTGTACAGGTAATCCTTGTTGTGTTGGAAGAAATACCCTTCTGGGTTCAGGTCCAAGTGGGGAAAAAGACACTGGAAACATGGAGGCTGTTTGGAAAGATGGTTTAATGGTGGACAGGACCTCATGGCTTGGAGCTCCAAAGTGAAAAGGACGATCACGTGCTTCGAGGTGTTGGTTGAAAGGAAAGAAGGGCCAAGATGCTGAGAAACCCTTAGTTATATACCCTCTGTTGGGCCCCACTTTAGTGTTTCCTGTTCCTGTGTAAGAAACGGGGGTGGGAGGGTCTTAGCTGGACCACATGACTTCACCTGAGTGCTGGCTAATGCAATCTTCCCAAGGCCACAGTGGTGAGATGGGTAGAGGCTTTTGTTATGTAGAATACTCTGGCCCAGGCCTTAACAATGGCCCACTCATTAACAAAGGTGTGGGTGAGCGACTGTTTCTGAGGTGAGTTTCTACTTCTCAATTTCAACTTCTCTTTTTAGGGCAAATATTCTGCCTTTTTAATATTTCCTCGGATATTTCATTTTTCTAGGAGAGGGGTGGGTGCTAACTTCCCACACTCGGTTTATGACCCCAATGGAGCCCAGAATTTCTGTTGCTAATAAGCAAGACGGTCGTTGGGTTTTGTCCCATTTTGTGAACTTTCGTGCCCACGGGGGGGGAAGTGAATTGCTGCAGTTAAGTTAGTAAGATGGTCGTTAAAGTGAAACTGGCTTCCCCGTTGACATCGCCTGTCAAAAAAGTCCCAAAAGGAGATCGTATGACAACCCCCTAGGCTGGGGGAATTCTGGGAGTTGAAGTCCGCCAGGCTTAAAGTTTCCAAGGTTGGAGACCCCTGCCCTAGGACACTGCAGCTGTCATAAATTTGAGTCAGTTGCCAAACCTCTCGATTATGTGACTGTGGGGATGCTGCAACAAGTCCTTTAAGTGTGAAAAACGGTCATAAGTCACTTTTTTCCCCCAATGTCATCGTAACTTTGGATGCTCCCTAAACAAGTGGTTATAAGTTGAGGATTATCTGTACTGAAGAATCTAAGGTTGCCTGGCAGGAATTCTGGGCTCCAATTCCCACAGGCACCCCTGGGAGCAGGGGCAAAGAATTGTGGGAATTGTGGTTGCAACAAGGGTTAAAGTAGCTGGCCCGGAGCATTCTGGGAGTTGAAGTCCACACATCTAGGCTGAGAAACACTGACTTACACAGAGCCCGACCTATATGATTTGGGATGTAACACAGCCCATTAATAGGGGGGTGGGATAGGAAATGAATGAATCCAAGTCCAAGAGAGGACTCCATTTACCAGCTATAATATGTTGTATTGTGGAGTCCTTGGTGCTCTCGGAGCTTGTTGTTTGCTTGCAGATGTTTCATTACCCAACCATGTTAGAATAGAACAACAGAATTGGAAGGGACCTTAGAGGTCTTCTAGTCCAACCCCCTGCTTAGGCAAGAAACCCTACACCACTTCAGACACTTTTTTTAAAAACTTCCAGTGCTGGAGACACTGTCATCTGTGACCGAGTGCAATTTTGAGATTTTCACTGCCTTCACGCCAGCTCAGAGGGAAAAATATCCGATGTGGTGAAAAGTTGGTTGGTGTCAGAGTTTCCTTTGGGCCAGTGGTGGGATTCAAAATTTTAAACTACCGGTTCTGTGGGTGTGGCGTGGCTTGGTTGGTGTGGCGGGGGAAGGATACTGTAAAATCCCCACTAACCTGCTTTCCAGCTCCGTTCTCCTGTGCAGGGCAACCAAAGGAGACCCAGCCAATCAGCTGGGCCTCGGGAGGCGGAGAATAGATGGGGGCGGGGCCAGTCAGAGGTGGGATTTGCCGGTTCTCCAAACTACTCAAAATGTCCGCTACCGGTTTTCCAGAACTGGTCAGAACCTGCTGAACCCCCTAAATCTGGGGTGAGAAATCATGGCCCTTTCCTGACTTGTGGACATCAACTCCCAGAATTCCTGAGCATGGCTTGGCCTGGCTGGCTCAGGAATTCTGGGCATTGAAGTCCGCAAGCCATAAAAGGGCCATAGTTCCTGACCCCTGCCCTAAAAGCTTCTCTTTGTGACCCTAATGACTGCTATTATCTACCCTGGGAAGGGAGAGGGGAACATTAGCTTGTATTTCCTCAGCTTTGCTTTTATTTTATTTTTAATAGCCTATTGGTGGTTCTGATTTTGAGTGATGGTTATCCCGGGACCAAAGCTGGTTTGCTTCCACATAGCAAAGGGGAAGACAGCAGTTCAAAAAGAGGAAGCGCCACACTTTTGAATTTCCACATCGGGCTTCAAATAGTTGAACAGACAAAATGAGGAGTAGCTGTAAGCTAAATTAAATGCACAGGAAGCCTGTTACTAAGATGTCCCCAAGTTTGTTTTTTTTAAGGTGTGGTGACGCCCGGTTTTCCCAAAATTTTCTAAATTTTTTTTTAAAAAACCCAACAACCCTATGTCCTCTGTATTTTGCTCCGTGAGGCAAAGGAAGGTGCGTTTTAATGGAGAAAACGTTACCACGCACCAAGTTGCTATCTTGAGTTTACCTTCTCTGGTGGCTAATTTCACAAATCCGGCCATTTCACACACAGCTGTCCAAAAGGTGCTTATTCAAAAGGCAACTGGAATTTTTTTTTCTTCCTGGAAGACATTTCACTTCTCATCCAAGATGCTTCTTCACTTTGTGTGTGTGTGTGTGTGTGTGTGTGTAGACACACACAATGTACTCCTAATGAGTTTTGCTCTCACAGTACTAAGATTCCAGATTATTATTTATAGTGGGTGGACTTTAGCTCCCAGAATCCCGTAGTCAGCTGTCAAATCACTGGCGCCTGCTTGAACGACGAAAGGTTGTTCGGGGCCAGGGTGCTTCAGCACTGGTTCTTTTGCACAGTTCTTTCAGTGTTTCAAACGCCTTTTGGCAGGTTAGATCCCACTGTGGGGGTTGCCCTGGGCGAGGTTTCCTTCCTGGACTCCCTTTCTTTAGGAGGTCCGTCATGGGTTTGGCAATCCTTGTGAAGGAGGGGGATGAATTGCCGGTAGAAGTTTGCAAACCCCAGGAAGCTTTGTAGCTGTCTGCGGGTGTGAGGGACTTGCCAACCGAGGGGGGCTTGTACTTTGACTGGGTCCATTTCTATGCCTACATTGGAGACTCGGTAGTGCATGGTGAAATTCGCATTTCGACCGCTTAACGTACAGGTCCCCTGCTAGGAGTTTTTCCAGTACTTGACTCACTAGAGTTACGTGGTTCATCCATCGCCTCAGTGTAAATGAGAACGTCATCCAAGTAGACAAGGATTTGAAGGAGGGGTGCATGCTGGAGCCCTGACACCAGCATTGCTAGCTGAAGAATTCTGGGAGTTGAAATCAATCCACCCAGGTTGAGAAACACTGTTCAATACTAAACCGAAAAGGAACCATGCTGTCTCTTAACAAGATATTTGAGTCCTGCCACTCTATGACAAGCTAAAAGGCAGCCAATGGTATGTTCTCCAAAATGGAAACTTGTCAGTTGTCACCTCTTGTTTTCCTGTTGAAAGCAATTCCCTGGTGCTGGATCAATTCGGAAGTGCCTCTTCAGAAAAAAATGGTGAAAAGGGTACTATCTTCTACAAGAAAGGACTTCAGATTAGAAATTAAGATTTTCCTAGTGGAACCAGAGGATATAGGAATGAAAAAAATGACACTCATGGTGACGAGGCCTGAATGTTTGTCCATGTCTTTGCTTCAATTAATTTGCTAAGATCGTCATACCCTAGTTTATTATATAATTGCTTGAGAGGACGTGTAGGATTAACTACAACGCTTTTTGCTTCCACAGCACACGTGGGATTAGCTACAATGCTTTTGCTCTTGGTTCAGTACCTCCAACCTAGCCCTAGGTAGGAGATGCTGGTCTTCCATTCACACAAAAACCAGTCTGGGTAGTAATGAGAAAGTTAATAATCCGGCATACATTGTAGGTCAGTGATGGCTAACTGACACCGAGGGCCCAAAGTGTGTGTGCATGCATCCACAAAACGCAAAAAGCATGCATCTCCATGCATGCGCCCTGCCCCCTGTGCATGCACATGCATCCTCTCCTGCATGCACAGCAGACCCAAAAACCAGCTGGCCAGCGGGAGGTGCATGCATGCATGCACAGCGGAGCTGAGCTAGGCCGATGGCTTGCATGCCCACAGAAAAGGCTCTGCATGCCACCTCTGGCACATGTACCATAGGTTCGCCATCATGGCTGTAAGTCAGGGGTGGGATTCTACCAGTTCGCACCTATTCACTAGAACCAGTTGTTACCATTCTAAGCAGTTCGGAGAACCGGTTGTTAGAAGAAATCACTGGTCTAATCCTGTAAGGAAGGCAGGAAGGAAACATTCTGGTGTTGCTTACAGAAACTGCCTCTCCATTAACCCTTATTACATTCTTGGCAGGACTAGACTTCCTGTCTCAGGAACTTCTCTGGAGTTTTTCCCCCCTCGTTTGCTGGTACTTTGCTTGTGTGGAGTGACCATCCAAAGTTACAATGACACTGGAAAAAGTGACTTATGACTGTTCTTCACGCTGACTGTTGCAGCATCCCCAGTCATGAGAGGCCAGGTGTGCCTTGATGTGATATTGAGTTGGCCACACCCAGCCAATAACATGACCACCAAGCCATGTCCACCCAGTCACATGACCACCAAGCCACGCTCAACGCCTAAGCCACGCCCACAGAACCGGTTGTCAAAAATTTTGAATCCCACCCCTGCCGTAGGTTGTCCTCAATTTCTAAACACAATTAGAATTGGAACATCCTTTGCTAAGCAATGTGCTAGTGAAATGAGTTGCCCTGGTTGTTAAACTCTGCGGCTTTTAAGTGAATCATGGGGTCATTATGCAAATCTGGCTTCCGTTGACTTCACTTGTTGGAGCTACCTGGGAAGGTCATAAAAGATTATCACAAGATTTTGGGGTGCTGTGACTTTTGCAATTCCGTGCGGGTTGCCAAATTTTGATCTTGTCTCTTCTGGGGTGCTGCAATGGTTAAAAGCACAAAGACCAGTTGTAGGTAACCTTTTTCAATACTGGTTTGAACAGTCACTAAATAGTCATAAGTTGATGTACTTAATGATCAACGCCATTAGACAAGAGCACTTTATGGATTTCCCTGTCTCTCTCTCTCTCTCTTACCCCAATTTCCAAACGCTGGTGGTATTTGGGTGCTTTAAAAGGGCAGCAAATTTTAGTGTATTATACCATACATGGAATAAACACTGTAGGGTCCAAATTCAAGATTTCATTTTATCTCCACTCTACTCTAGTGCCAGACATATGATATTTAAAGTCACAGCAAAAAAAAGGAATTCTCTTCCAGGCAATTAGTAAGGATACACCGGGTATTTCGATCCTAACAAAATGGTTGAATAATTTTCAATTGTGCATGCTAGTTTTTCTGCCTTGGCTGCTTTAACTCCAAAAGCTGGCTGAGGGATTCTGGGAGTTGAAGTCTACACACCTGAAAGTTGCCAAGGTTGAGAAACACTGCACTACAGAATTGCCCGATTCTGTGTTAGGCCACAAGCCACTTCTTAATTTAAGATGGAGGTAAAACTGGTAAAAAATCCAGTGTTTCTTAACCTAAATAACTTTGTGGGCTTCAACTCCCAGGATTCCCCAGCCACTCTTACTGACTGAGGAATTCTGGGAGTTGAAGTCTACACATCTCAAAATCACTATGGTTAAGAAACATGGCAACTAGCTATTTTGGCCAGGGTGCAGTGACTTATTTTTGGGAAATGACTTGAGTCCCTCTCCCAAATAGTGCTCCTTCAACATCTTCCTCCAATTGCATTTTTAAAAAGTATTATTTACTGTGAATGTAATTTGGATTTTACGTAGATTTAAAATAACAAGAGGCACAATTCCCTAGTTGAGCCAGAGCAAAGCAAAGAACTTTAGAGCTATGAGGTAAAGACTGGCAGAATTACATTCTGATCCAGGCAATATAATCTTTTTTTTTTTTTTTTGCAGAGGGATTTTTCCTGTCCCTTGCTTATTCTTGTACAATTTTGCCAAAACAATAAAATATATTTTCCCCACTGACGAGTTTCCATTATTGCTAATGCTCCTCTGGAGAATGTAAAATTCTCCCCCAAAGGCTTCCAAATAAATTTTGCCATCAGGGGCATAGGAGGAGGTGTAGTTAGAATACATACGTAATGCTAAATTAAGGATATAAAAACTGGCTTATGAGCCACAGTTTGCTCAATTGGAGCCCCAAATGTGCCGCGTTTTGGTTTATACTTGGAGTGAATTAATGAGGGTTTAAAACCATCTTGAGGCCTATGGTAATCACTTTGTCACTCAATAAATTCAGTTCTCCAAAATACCAGGCCCAGGAATGCTGATTTCTCCTATACCAGGGGTCACCAACACACCACCTACTACCACGGCGTGGCCTATTTGGAACTGGCCCACTCAAGCAACAAACAATTCAAGCTGCATGCATGCCCACTGGCCCGCTACTCGCGTGGCCCAATTCCCCTGTCCCCCAGCCAGGCCGCCAAGATGCAAAGGTTGCAGACCACTGTCCTACAACCACTCTTGCCATTTTCCCAAAAGCTTGATGGACTTTTTCGTGCCAACGAAAACTGTGCACATAAATTTTGCAACATAAATTTTGGGCACAGTTGTGGTCGTACGTTGAGGACTAGCTGCACTAAGATATCAGAGCTCAGAAGGAGCTATAACTTTCGAAGTCCTGGTTTACATGCTAAGGAGGAAGGACAAAACTTACACCTTTCCTTTTCTTGTGAAAAGGAAAGTGTGTGTAACACAGAGCTGGTTTAGAGTTGGAGAGTGTCCAAGAAATAAGTAGCACAGCTAGGTGTGAGACAGTCTAGTAAGAAGATGGAGGGGGAGCTCCTCAGTGGTGGGATTCAAATTTTTTTTACTACCGGTTCTGTGGGTGTGGCTTGGTGGGCGTGGCAGGGGAAGGGTAGTGCAAAATCTCATTCCCTCCCCACGCCACTAACCTGCTTTCCAGCTCCGTTCTCCTGTGCAGGGCAACCAAAGAAGACTCAGCCAATCAGCTGGGACTCGGGAGGCAGAGAATAGATGGGGGTGGGGCCAGTCAGAGGTGGTATTGGCTGGTTCTCTGAACTACTCAAAATTTCCACTACCGGTTCTCCAGAACTGGTCAAAACCTCTGGAGCTGCTTATTGATTCCTGGTTCTTGTAATTCCATTTTTATAGAAATAAGCTTTTACAGAAAAAAACAAGCAGGTGACTTCACCTGTCTTAGCAGCAGATTATAAAACGGGAGAATGTGTTTTCTCTGCCACAAGGGCCAGCAAATTCCGAGAGTCAATTTACACAGCAGTTTATCTAGGGATGGGATGTAATCTCCTCTCATCATCAGAGACTGCATAAGGTGGAAGGCAAGATTGAAGAGGCAGCTGAGCAACGCTCCTAATTTCATTTCCTGAGTTTGCATTTCCTCAAGGCGCTGAGCAATTTATGGACAAGATAACATCTTTTAAAAATGTAAGTGGATAAGACAAGACAGGAGTGAACAAGTGTTCTGGGGAAATACATCTCTGCCAAGGGCTTCCTTGGTAAATAATTGCCACAAAGCCAGGCTGATAACCATCAGGTCATTCTAGGTTTTGACTCCCTGGTTCACTTTGGCTCATTTGTGGATATGTTCAATTTTGTTATTAGAGGGTGGGATGTCTGGGTCAATGAAGAAGTAAATATGTATGTATGTATGTATGTGTGTGTGTGTATTTGGCTTTGTTCGGGTATTTTCCCACATCATTATAGTTGTGCTTTTAAAGTTGTAGCAACGTCATTATAGAATCTCATCTGCCATTATCAGGCTTCTGTATTGTTTTTGAACAATACAGAAGCCTGATGATGGCAGATGAGATTCTGCCGAAACGTTGATACAACTTTAAATGCACAACTATACTGACGTGGGAAAATACCCGAACAAAGCCGAATACCATACATGTAAGTACCCGCGAAAACTTAAGAAAACACACACACACACATATATATATATCTTAATTTAAAACAATATTCTGCTCAAATCTGTTTCTATATCAAGGTATTGTAGGAAGAAAGCTATGTCAAGTCTATAGACAAAATATCAGGAATCTAGTAAGTAGTGCTTTCTCCAAGCAACAAATGTTAAAAGGCAGAATCTTTCATTTTAATAAAAGGCTGAAATTTTCAGGAGCTGCAGCTCGTGAAAGATTCTGCCTTTTAATAAAATTTTGTTGCTCGGAAAAAGTACCATCCAGATTTTATCTTAAAGCGAGCTATTTACTTGAGGTTGAAGTGCCACGCTGCTTAAAAGGTTGGATTTTCAGGTGCAATCGCAAATATCCTACACAAGGAGATCAAAACTTTCGGCAGCCAGAAAAAAAGATTTGTAATTGTTAAATAGCTGCGATAGGCTCCATCATAACCTGACACTATTTTCAGGCATGCCAACGTAACAGTTTTGATACTACAGGTAGGCCTCAACTTATGACCGCAATGGAGCCTATAACTATGGAGTTATACCTCATAGTGGTCATAAAACAGGTCGGCCAAACGACCAGCTTGATTTTATAAACTTTTTGCAGCAGTCGTTAAGCAAACCACTGTGGTCATTAAGCGAACCCAAGGTTGTTAAGTGAACATCAAGGTTGTTAAGCAAACAAATGGTTTGCTATGGGTGTGGTTTTGCCCAAAACCGAAGTGCGTTACAACTGGCTATAAATGCAGCTGTGTTGCTAAGTAGCCCAAATTCAGTCACGTGACTGCAGAGGGAGACCACCCTTCAGAACTTCAAATCCAGATCTTAAGTCCCTTTTTTTCAGATCCACATAATTTAGGAGGGTCACTAGGTGACCATTGTAAGCCTGTGCTTTTCTGTGCTTTTCCCTCCTAAACGGGCGTGTTTTTCTCTCAATGACTCTTCCTTCGACCGGATAGGAATCACGAGTGAATTTAATTAAAGCATCGGTTAATCGACATCGCATCCCTTCTCTGTCCCCCTCAAATGAAGTCACTACCCAAGGAACTTTTGGACCACAAAATACTGTTAGTCAAGACTTACAATGTCCGGTGACCGACCATCCCCGTCGCCAACCCTCAACGTTTCCCCGACATTTTTGGAAGAGCTAGAGCTGGGTGGATGAAGCCTTAACAATCGTCGGCAAGCACCACCACCCCCATCTCAAAGGGTTGGGTTACTCCAACAGAAGAGCAAAAGGGTTAAATAACCTTCCTCAAAAAGAGAGAGGAGGGGACGGGGGAGGAAAAAAATACCCACCGTAGCAGGAGTCTCCAACCTTGGCCACTTTAAGACTTGTAGACTTCAACTCCCAGAATTCCTCCTCCAGTCACGTTAGTTCAAGCATTCTGGGAGTTGAAGTCCACAAGTCTTAAACTAGCCAAGTTTGAAGGCCCTTGTTTGAAGATCCAATGTTTCTCCACTTTGGCTACTTTTAAGACATGTGGACTTCAACTCCCAGAATTCCCCAGCAAGCATGCTGAGTTGAAGGTCCACAAGTCTTAAAGCGTCCAAGGTTGGAGACCCCTGCCACCATAGCGTATGCATTATCAAAACTCAGGCAGTTTACCCTATCAACAAAAAAAGAAGAAGAAGAAGCCATGATAAGCCCTTTGGGGAATCACCTGGTCTCAAAAGAATTATGCAGCCGCTTCCTGTGGGATTCGGAAGCAACAGGTTGTCTCCTTCCCTGCCTTTCAAATATCTCCGCTCCCCTTTCCACAATCACTTCCTGTGGCAGTGGGCTGAACAAGGGAGACTGACTCCCCCATCACCGCATCTCTATACAGAGACGGAATCTGTCCCACCCCACTTTTGCTTCCCCCTCCAAAAAATCCCTTTCTTTGGATTCGTGCACTTTTTACGCAAAGTGGAAAGTCTCGCCGCTTTGGCCCAATCAGACAAATTGACTGCCGATTGTGAGGCAAATGCTATTGCAACCGGAACGGGTGGGTGGGTGGGTGGGTATGTGGGAGGTGGGGGGTGGAAGGAAGATGCACGAGGCCTGGCTTCCTTCGTTCCTGCTTCTTTGATGGAACCTGTAAAGAATAAGTCGTCCACGCGTCCGGCTTGTTCCAACCTTTCGCTGCAATTCGAACTTTGAAGATTCTTTGAAGAATAGAAAGGGATCCTTCTAGACTAAGGGCCTTCCCAGTCAATCCATAATTAGGTTGGGGGTTGTTGTGTAGTAGACAACTGTTTGCAAACCCGCTTGGAAGAAAGCAGTCCTCTTGATGGGTTTAATTCCCAGGATGGTGGGGGTGAGGGGGGATGGAAAAAGAGAGAACTTCACTCCATCATATATAGCATTTAACCCCTTTCTGCCTCTCCTACGCATCCAGCAAGCAAAGCCACCCACCCAAAACCAGTCTCTCTTTCTCTCTCTCTCTCTTTCTCTCTCTCTTCCCCACATTAACCCATCCCCCCCCCCCCAATATCAAAGTCCTTTTGTTCTGTTCTTTAGATTTTTTTTTTAGTACAGGTTAAGCTCAGCGGGGTCCAGCCAGTTATACACTGAGTAACCAGAAGAAAAAGAAAATGGCAATGAAAAGAAATAATGAATCCTGCCAGCTGGATGGTCTGGGCGCATCTGTATCTGCAGAAAGGAAGAAGAAGAAGAAAAAGAAAAAGAAGAGTTAGCTCAAGTGAAACCCAAAAGCAGGTTGGCCGGCATTTGAACGACAGGTTTAAACGCTGAACTGCTCACTGATGTTGTCGTAGCTCTTTGCGACCGGTTGCTAACCAAGGACTGTGCATCCGTCCCAATTCCTCTGCTCCCGCCTGGGGCCTCCGTGAGCGGATGGTTCAAATGCCACCGATGAACTTTGGCTACATCAAGGGCTATGTTTGGAGCCCATTCCCGTGGAACTTATCTCTCTCTCCCCAGAATATGCGCCCCTGGGCTATGCGTTGTATTTATATGGTGCTTGGCTTTTAGTTGTTAATTAAGGGTTTAACGGGCCATCAACCACCCAATTAACAATTAGAAGCCTTGTCAGATCTGCTTCACTTCACTTTGCTTGGATGGCAGCCTGCCATAAAATGTGGGGAGGGGGAATGGAAAGATACGGAAGGGCGGGGGAGGGAATGACAGAAACTAGAGGTGCCATTCAGAGACAACGGTTAAAAAGATCCAAGGACGCAGCCTGGGGATGTAATGCGAAACGCCCATCCAAAGAGGCGCCAAAAAGTTATACCAAAATATCTCACGGTGAGCCTTGTTCAACATCACCAAGATCAGTGATCCCCAACCTTTTTTATGGCGCGGCCCGGTACCGACATCAGCTGGGCGCCGCCATCTTGTTTTGATGAAAAGTGCTTCCGGTGAGCTTTCTACCCGGAAAAGCTCACCGGAAGCACTTTTTCATCAAAACAAGATGGCGGCGCCAGCAAGCCAGCGGCCCGGTAGGACTTGTTCCACGGACCGGTACCGGTCCGCGGACTGGTGGTTGGGGACCCCTGACCAAGATGACCAAAGCGGAGAGAAGGGGTTTTGGGGAAGGTAAAATGACTGGGATTACATAGGAAATCCTCAGATCTGGCTTTGCCATGCTGTAACCACCTGGCTTCAGTAAAAAGGTGCTTTTTTTTTCCCAAGAGGCCACGCCTTTTGTTTTTTTTCTGGCTTCCCCCAAGAGCTTTTCACCTCTGACTGGATGGTGGGGGAATGGAAGGATTTATACTCCTCGCAGATAGCTGGTTATTTGCGTTCTTTTAGCGAGTTGTTAAGGCCACCTGGAGGTTTATCTATATTGTCAAGTTCACCTGAGTGGTACAAAATGGGTATGGAGCCTCCTTGGAACTGCTGAAAGCACCATGTTGTAGACTGTAGATGATGTCTTATCCACCCCACCCACCCCCGTGGATAGGGGGTTGTTCAATTTTGACATACATGGCCTCTTTGACCCCTCTTTCAAACCAGCGTCCTTTCTGTCTACAATGTGGACTTTGCCGTCTTTAAAAGAGTGGCCTTTGTCTTTTAAATGCAGATGGATTGCTGAATCCTGATGGGTTTGTTCTCCTGTGTAGTGCTATGCATTTATGAAGTGGTTGTTTTGTTTCCCCAACATACATGTCCTGCCCTTGTTGGAGTCTGATTCTGAGGGGGGAGATTGAGCAGCTGACAGGGAGTGGGAGTGTGGCTCCGGTGGAAGAAATGGGGGAAGGGCACAGTCCGGCTGGGCATTCAGACCAAGTCCCAGGGCCACCCCCTCTTCATCCTAGGGGACGCAGGGAGGAACGGAGAAGGGAGCAACATGGTTTATGGGAGAGGAAAGGGCCCTGATCCTTTTCATTAGTTGCAGCTGAGGGAACAGGATATAAGAAAGGCGTTTGCACACAGCACCTTGTTGGAAGCAAAGCGTGCATTATCTTTGTCGAGGTTAATCTTGGTTTTGGTGTCCTCCCAACTACGTGTGCTTGGTTATCTTTCGGAAGTCTGCAATTTATCATACTGGCCTGTTGTGTTAATTACTTCAGGATGGTTTGTGTTGGTTTTGTTATTTCCAATTTATCTTTGCTTTGGTTCGGATTTCATTTCTTTCCTTTGTAAACTGTTTTTGGGAGGGTTTTTTCTCCAGCCGATGATAACTGGACATTGGGGGCCAAGTTGGAGGTATTAAAGGGAATTTATCTGTTTTTGTGACTTTGTTGCTTTTGTGCCACGCCCCGGGTCATCACAGTACAGATCTGCACAAGGCTCATTGCATTGTACTGCATGTACCACGTTGCTCACTTTGTGTCTGGGTGCTTTATCCTTGGGGTGGACAAGCTTCTGGGTTGGTGTATTATTGGGTTTGAAGTGTGCCCATACGTTGTGCTAGCTGAAGATCCTCCTGAGCTTTTCTGATAATCCTTTGAAATGTCTTCCAATATTCCTTTAAAACATCTTCAAAGAAAAACCATAAAGTCCAGTTGTCTTGTGATGACCCAGGGTGGGATATCAAACAAACAAACACAGTCACAGATGAAACCCCTTTTATTCCTTAACTTTGCTTCCCAGCTCTGAATATTCTTGACGGAAGATAAAAAACTCCCACGCAAACAGTTACAAGAAGAAGGAAAAAAGCAACACAAACCAAGCAAGATAAGGGCTGAAGGAAGTCCACAGATAACACACACTGGGAAGGACGCCAAACTTAGAGAGGAACTATAAACTAGAGATATTTCAATGCTTTGTTTCCAGCGTTCGTCGTACGCAAGTCCATCCTCTTATTCAGTTGTCACAGCTGCAGCCCATGAAGAGGATCAAGGCCCTCTCCTCCCGAGTAGACCACGTCTCTCCCTTATCCTCTCCTCCCTGCATGCCCTAGGATGGACAAGGTATGGGCCTAGGTCCTCCTCTGACTGCTCAGCCAGCCTCTGCCCTTCCCCAGCCTCTTCCACAACCTCCGGAGCCACACTTCCATTCCCTGTCAGCTGTTCCTCCTCTCCCTCAGAGTCAGTCTCCACCAGGGGCATGATATGTCTCTTGAAAAAACACCTTTGGGACAACCATGACCCGGATGACTGAGAATCTCCACAGACCTTCAGTTAAAAGAATACTTTTCACTATAAATGGAGTCGAGGGTCTTTCTTTCTTGAATATCCAATCTGGGACAGGTCTGACAAAACCACACACAACCAGGCACCATATAAATACAACATGGAGCCCAGGGCTCACATTCTGGAGAAAGAGACGTTCCCTGAGGATGGGCCCCAGCACAAGCCTAAAAGCTTGGAAGAATGGAGTCTCAGTTTAGTCTCAATAGAAAAATACGGCCATAGGGAATTCTAGCTGAGGACTGAGTAGAAACTGGGAGAAGTTACCCAGAGTGGGCGGAGCTTAGGCTAATAAGCCTTTTACACAGACTCAGTCCTAAAGAAGAGTACCCACCCATCCTGACCTGTCGCAGCCTTACAAGGGAGAACCCCAAAATTCTGTAAGCACCGAACCCCCACCCTTTACAGCAGGACCTTACCTGCTCTTTCTCCTGGAGCACTGTAGCCCGTAGCAAAAAAGCCAAAAGGGAATGCGCCAATGCCAAATGCCATGTGGAAGCCCGTGGCTGCTTCAGGGAAACTGCCGATGCCCTGCTGGGGTGGAGAAGGGGAGAAGAAAAAGGAGAAGGAGGAAGGTGGGGGGGGGGGTGTTGCAGATGAACCAAGTTAGTCCTGCAGAAGAACCAAGTTAGTCCAGGATGAATTTGGGGAAAGGGAGTTACAAGCAGGCAACACTCACCCCTCGCGACTCAGGCTCCGGGCGCTGCCCTCGAGGTCTGGGGGGAGTTTTCAATCTGCATGATGGAGAAAAAAGGCAGGATTATGCCCCTCCCGCCTCAGTCCTGCAGCTTCTCATACCCTCCAGTCTTTGGATTAGTCCAATACATCCTAGCCAGCAAAGGAATATATATATCCCTGCTCCAAAGCGTTATACAAATTACAACCAATAAAAGAGAATTTTTTTGTAGTTCAGAGCTGCTGAGGGGATCTGAGCTTGGTTTTTTTCCTTGCAGATGTAAACAGAGAGCACACCTTGGTCCTTGCTAGCCCTGAGGATGTTATCTTGTTGGTCTCCAAGAAGACAACAACCAAACTCAGAGAGCCCCGAGGACCCCGCCAACTGCAAATTTACAGCAAATGAAGGAGAAGGAAAACATGATTTCTTTCCGTTTCTTTAAGTGGCAGCTGTGTTTGCATGTAGTCCCAAAGGTGCTTTTTTCAAGAGGCAACTGGACTTTCTGGTTTTCCTTTGACATTTCGCTTCTCATCCAAGAAGCTTCTTCAGTTCAGTAGGGAAGGGAGACAGGGATCAGAAAACATCCTGCAGAAAGCACAGCTCCAACTTCTCAATGAAAGACTAAGACAGATTAATTACACAATTGAAGCTTTGAGGGAGAGTAGAACACAAAGTCCAAGAGCTGAAAATCACTTTTACCAACATAAGTATTGGAACAAGTCACACAATTTATGAGGCAAAACTAACACAACACAGGGAGCTGAAGAAGCTTCTAGGATGAGAAGCGAAATGTCTTCAAAGAAAAACCAAAAAGTCCAGTTGCCTCTTGAAAAAGCACCTTTGGAACAAGGATGACCTGGGTGACAAGGATGACCTGGATGACTGAGAATCTCCATAGTAATCCTCAACCTACTAGGCCCAAAAATTTATGTTGCTAAGTGAAAAATGTATTGCGAATTTTGCCTCATTTTACGACTTTCCTCAGTACATTTGTGAAGTGAATCACCGCACTTCTTAAATTAAGGAACATGGTTAAGTGAATCTGGGTTTCCCCATTAACTTTGCTTTTCAGTAGGTCACAAAAGGAGATCACATGACTCCAGGACACTGTAACCTGGAGGTTTATCTGTGTCGTCCAGGTGGCCTCAACGACTCGCTAAAAGAATGCAAATGACCAACTGTCTGCAAGGAGAATAAATCCTTCCATTCCCCACCATCCAGTCAGAGCTGAAGGAGCGCTTCTTGGGTGAAAAACGAAACATCTTCAAAGAAAACCCAGAAAGTCCAGTTGCCTCTTGGAAAAAAAGCACCTTTGGGACACCAATTGATCGTTTCTTCTTTGGCAACATAACTTTAATGTAATTCATTCAATTTAATCATCCCAGATGGGCTACAAAATCCACAAAGAGAATTAAAACAGTTACAGGTAGGCCACGACTTAAAAGTGACTGTTCGAAGCTACAAATGGCACTGAAAAATAGTCGTATTCCAGGTATTCAAGACCACTGCAGCATCTCCATGGTCACATTATCAAAATTTGGACGCTTATCAGCTAGCGGAGTAAACTCTGCGGGGACTCCTTTACCTTTAACCTACTGAAAACACCGATAAACGGGCACCTAATATCACATGTGGTGGACACACGTGAAAGCAAAGAAATATTGGACAAAAATACACACACGGTTAGAAAAAAATGTTAAAGCTACAAATCGATTATACGCCAGAAATATTTTTTGTTAGCTATAATACCAGAAAAGTATGAAAAGGGGAATTTGTATGTAATATTACATGTTTTGACAGCAGCAAGGACTGTATTCGTACAGTATTGGAAAAAAGAGGAAAGTCCAAGAGAAGAAGATGTAATTTAAAAAAAATATTAGACTATGCAGAAATGGATAAACTGACATTAAAGATAAAAGAAAAAGAAGACAGAGTATTTTTGATCATGGGACTTATTATATAAACGGTTGGAGAATAGAGGTAGAAATTAGGAGTGGGGAAAGTATTATTATGTAAGCAAATTGACCCGGACAATACAAAGCACTTATGTATTTAAAATGAAAATCTATAAATAAACTGTTTAAAAAAAAACCCCACTGATAAAGAAGGGAATCCTTTACCTGGGATCCTGCTGAGCAGAGCTCCCACGCCCATAGAGAGGAATGACTTTGTCCCGGCTGATGCCTGCCTTGCACACAGGACATTCCTGACGCTCCGGCTGAGTTTCTAGCCACTGAAGGGAAGAAGGACATTTATAATGGATGTACACAGAGAGCATATGCACCACAGACGAATTCCTTGTGTGTTGGACAATCACACTTGGCCAATAAAGAATTCTAGTCTGTTCTGTTCTGTTCTTTTTTTTTAAAAAAAAATTATTCTATTCTATTCTATTCTATTCTATTCTATTCTATTCTATTCTATTCTATTCTATTCTATTCTATTCTCTATTCTATTCTATTCTATTCTATTCTATTCTATTCTATTCTATTCTATTCTATTCTATTCTATTCTATTCTATTCTAAGTTACATGGAACACAGTATCATAGAGCTGGAAAGTACCTTAGAGCAGTGATGGCAAACCTTTTGCAGTGGTGTGTCAAAAGTGCATGCACAGGTGTGCCGTCACCCAGCATGCAATGCGTCCTGCCCCCCCCTGCACATGCACGCGCAACACCCCCGCCCCACCCACTTACCTGTACTGCGCATGCGCGTCCCTCCCAGATGATTTTCAGCCCATTTGAGGACCTTTTCGCCCTCACAGAGGCTTGAGGGAAGCCTCTGTAGCCTTGGGAGGCCGAAAAAAAACGGGCCTTCCGGAAATACTGGAAGTGCCCGTTTTCAGCCTCTGGAGGGCCTCTGGAGCCCGGGTAGGCTGGTTTTGCCCTCACAGAGGCTTGAAGGAAGCCTCTGCCGCCTCGGGAGGCTGAAAACAGTCCCGTTTTGACACTTCCAGTATTTCCGGAAGGCCCGTTTTTCGGCTTCCCGAGGCTGCAGAGGCTTCCTTCCTTGAGGGCGAAAACGACCTCAAAGGCCAAAAATGGACCTCAAATGGGCACACGTGTCATAGGTTCACCATCATGGCCTGAGAGGTCTAGTCCAGCTGTCCCCCAACCTTTCCAGCCTGGCACAGGAGGGTGTGTGTGGTAAGCTCGCATGAGGGGAGCTTTACACGTGAGCACAAGCACCCTCTGCTTGCGTGGAGCTTCCTGCGCGTGCTTACCCATCACTCACACGGCCCAGTTTCAAACAGGCTGCGGCCCGGTATTGGGTTGGGGACCCCTGTTCTAGTCCAACCCCCTGCAGTCAGAAGCTTTTGTGGGCCACTTCCAAATACCGGTTTGTAGATATTTACATTAGAAAAGGGCAGCTGGCTTTCTTTGGGAGGTACCATCTTTCCTGTGCCAACTGGCTTTTCATTTTAAAAACTGCTGTCGATGAAATAAGAAGCTGGCAAGCATCCAGGGGGAGCTTTGCATCTATTTGCAACCACTTTATTTAAAACAGTTTTATACGTTTATAATGTAGCATACAAAGAAAATACAAAAGTAAATAGTAGCGAGTATAGGGAAGGGGAAAATAAGGGAAAGAAAGGGGGAAAAACAAAGAAAAAGACATTGACTTTTGATTCCCTTTGGTGCAGTAGAATAAGGCATTGAGATCAGACCTCAACTTTTTACTTTTCCATAATACCCTGTTTCTCCAACAATATGGCCTCCCCCAATAGCAAGTCCCAGCATGTTTTATAGGCATGAAATGAAATTAAGCCCCTCCCCCCAAATTAAGGCCTATATTAAAACATGCGAAATGGGGGTAATGGTGGGGGGGCTTGCCATTAGGAAGTACTTTTGTTGCACACCCAGATGTGGTGCTGCCTGCGTTGATCCCGATACTAAGTGCCTCACCAACGCCGAGGTCAACATCCAAGCCGTCGCCGCCCACCCGCCCAAAGATGCAAGGGGGAAAATTAAGTCACCCCCGAAAAGATGGCCTAGCCATTTTTTCGGGGCTCAAAAAAAAATAAGACCCGGCCTTATTATATGAGAAACACGGTAGTATGAACTAGCCATTTCTATAACAACAAATCTATCTACTTGGTAAAACCCAAAATCAAACTTTCATTTCCCCCCGCACCTCCAGCACAAAATCTAGAAGCAGTTTCCAAGTTGAAATAAAAGTACCGTATTTGCCGGCGTATAAGACGACTGGGCGTATAAGACGACCCCCAACATTTCCACTCAAAATATAGAGTTTGTTATATACTCGCCGTATAAGACTACCCCCTCTTCCGCACACCTTCCACTTTTGCACTTTTTTTTTTTTGAGGCACTTTTGTGCACCGTGGAAACGAATCCCGTGAAGCCGAAAGGAGCAGCCAGCCTTCAGGCCGATGTAGGCGAGCCTCCTTCTCCCAGCTCCCAAGGAAACGAGGCGCTCAGCGGCCTCCGCTCGCACGCCCGGGCTCCGTTCGCACCGCCCGGGCTCCGCTCAGGTATCCGGCTGGGGCTGTCAGGAGTTGTTACCGCTGGCGCGGCTCCAGTCCGCGTTGCCTCGGGAAGGAAAGGCAAAAGAGCCGCGGGCGGCGCTTGCAACGGCAGCAGTGGCTCCTGGTTTTGCCTTCCCTTCCCGAGGCAGCGGGACTGGAGCGCGCAGAGCTGCGCCAGCAGTAACAACTCCTGACAGCCCCAGCCGGATACCTAAGCGGAGCCCCCGGACGAGCGGAGGCCGAGGCGGAGGCCGGCAGTGCGGGCGGAGGCCGGGCGGTGCGAGCGGAGGCCGGGCGGTGCGAGCAGAGGCCGGGCGATGCGAGCAGAGGCCGCTGAGCGCCTCGTTCCTTGGGAGCTGGGAGAAGGAGGCCCGCCTACCATCGGCCTGAAGGCTGGCTGCTCCTTCGGCTTCACGGATTCGCTTCCACGGTAAAAGTGCCTCGCCGCGGGCAGCCGCAGTGCTTCCCAATTACTATTTGCCGGCGTATAAGACGACCCCCCCACTTGGAGGCATGTTTTTCAGGACAAAAAAGTCGTCTTATACGCCGGCAAATACGGTATTTGTATTTTTTCTTTTCTTTGATCAAAGCAGTCAATGTAGCCATCTCTGCTAAACTCCCATCAATTTTTGCAGCCATTCGTCCATTGTGGAGATCGAAGTGGCAGCAACTTTTGAGGGCTTCACAAATGTCTCCATAGATTGGAGAGCGTATCTGGGAGAGGTGCTTTGTTTCTGACAACCAGGGGTTGTGGGTGACTGGCTATACCTGCCATGGCACCTACAGTTCCTTAGAACTATATACACTGCAGACTCTGAGGTGCCATATGGACCAAAAGAATTACTTATACGCAATCTGGGTGCACACACAATTCTCTCTCGGCTCACACTTTGGGCATGTTTCAATGCCACGTCTGAGGTAAACGAAGTAAAAATACTGAATGTGAGAAATATTTTTTAAAAAAACTTGGACTAGGAGCAGGGAGATCTACCGTATTTTTCAGAGTATAAGACACACTTTTTCCCGCCCTCAAAAGTGGGTGGAAATGTCCGTGCATCTTATACAGCGAATGTTACCGAAACCCAGCCCACCCGCCAGCCCCCACCCTTCGGCCTCTTGCCTTCCAGCAATTGGCCTTGCAGCAAACAGCCTGATTAGCACAAGGAGCTGATTGTCAGTTGGATCGGCCTCCCGACAATCAGCTGTTTCAGGCTGCAGGGATTGCCATCGCCTATTGCCGCCTCCGCACACCCCATTTTTTGGCCTCCGCGTGCCATATTTTCCGCCCGTTCCAATCCCCGCCACCCGGAATGGGCCAAAAAATGGGGCACATGGTGGCTGAAAATGGGGCATGCAGAAGCTGGAAACGGGATGCGAAGGCCAAAAATGGAGCACGCGGAAGTGGCAATAGGCGATGGCAATCCCTGCAGCCTGGAACAGCTGATCGTCGGGAGGCTGATCCAATCGACAATCAGCTCCTTGTGCTAATCAGGCTGTGCTGAAGCTGCTGTTTGCTGCAAGGAGGCAAATTGCTGGGAGGAAAAGGCAGATTTTTTCCCCCCTTGTTTTCCTCCCCAAAAGCTAGGTGCATCTTATACTTTGGAGCATCTTGTACTCTGAAAAATATGGTAGGTTATCGTCTCAGCTCAGTCCGGACTATAGTACAGGTAATCCTCAACTTATAACTACAATTTGGACTAGAATTTCTATTTAAGATGGTTGTCACAGCCGATTTTGCCACAATGAAGTGAATGGCCGCACTTCTTAAGGGAATCATGCGGTCGTTAAGCAAATACACACACACACACACACACACACACACGTCACTTTGCTTTTCAGAAGCTGGCTGGGAAAGTTACAAACGGTGATCACAGGATCCTTAACAGTTGTTAAGTAATTATTTAATGCGATGGTAAAACCAAACCGTCACTAAACTTGTGGCGGTAAATTGAAGAATACCGGTATTTCCTCCTTCTCAGCTTTAAGAGCCAGGGTGGGAGAAAGTTGAATGTGTTAAGACTGGAAGTGAAGAGACCCAGATTCTGGTCTCTGTTCAGACACAGAACCTCCCTAGTGCTCCACAGTAGCGGCCTCTAACCTTTTGGGCACCAGGGACCGGTTCCGTGGAGACAGGTCTTTCCTTGGACCGGAGGGGGCCTGGTGTTGTGACCCAGCTCCCCAAACATGACAAACCCTCTGACGTCAACTCAAAATATTCCTTTATTAGGAATGGTGGCAGCCCCGGCAAAAAGTTTCTCTCACAGGCTAACAAGTCCAGCCGGCCGGAAGATGAATAGTTGCCTGCAACACCTATTCATCTCCACTTCCTGCCCTTTTATCCCCAGAGCTAGGATGGGGCCTTGCTAACGGCGGTAGCTCTTCCTTCCCCAGTTTCCACTGGATTTCCACTGCTCTCCTCTTCTCTGCCTTCTCTGCCTGAGGTGCATCCCCGCCTCAGGCACTGGACCCAGCTGTTCCTCCTCTTCTTCATCAGCCACCTCCAGATCTGTTGGCTGTTGACTCTCCATCTGAGGGCTGACGGACGGCTCAGGCTCCATCTCTGTCTGTGTCTGTGTCTGTCTCTCTCTGCCAGCACCATCCCCCTCTTGGATTCCCAGGTTGCCCTGATGTTGACCCTGACTCCCATGCCTCCTCCTCTGATTGGGCTGCTGGAGGGGCCGGCAGTTGACAGACCACACCCACCTGGTTTTGTGTGCTGCCTGCATCCCGCAGATGGGGCTTCGCTTGTTGTTGTCAAAAATGCACGGCCCGGTGCCAGTCCACGGACCAGGGACCGGGGACCCCTGCTCTACAGGCCAGGCACCTCTAGCCCGACTTATCTCACAGGGCTCTTCTGGAAGAAAAACACCTTGAGCTCCCAAATGGAAGGCAACATACAATCTAACTCAACTTACATTTAGTTCATTTAGTGACCGTTCAAAGTTACCACGGCAATGAAAAAAGCACCGAGGACTGTTTTTCACACATACGGCCATTGTAACACCACCACCCTGGAACACGTGATCAAAATTCAGATGCTTGGCAAACTGATTCACACTTATGACCGTAGCTGTGTCCCAAGGTCATGTGGTTCCCTTTTGCAGCCTCCTGACAAGCAAAATCAATGGGGAAGCCAGGTTCACTTAACAACTGTATTACTAACGTATCAGCTACAGTGAGTCACCTAACAACTGTGGCAAGAAAAGCTACAAAATGGAGCAAAACTCACTTAACAAATGTCTTACTTAACAACAAAAATATTGGGCTCAATTTTGGTCGTAAGTCGTGGACTATCTGTAATTCCAGTGCTCTGAAACAGGTCCATTGTTCCTTTCCCTAAGTAATTCCACAGCAGGAACTTAAGAAAGCTTTGAAACCATTTGGCAATAGACCACATTAGCACAATGGGAGAGTAGAGAAAGAACCAACAAATTGTGAGGAGCACAATGAAAGTTTACATTAACTTATTATTATTAGGCTGCAGAAGATGTAAAACATTTCTAGGACAATTCAGGAAAAAGTTGGCTTTGAAATTTTGCAGTCATACTTTCAAGGCTGGACCAATGAGATTTCAGATTTACTTTTCTTGGTTTAGCTGTTATTTCAACTAAACATTAACTTGTTTTAAGTGGATTTTAATTGTCTAGTTTGTAACAGCACTAGCACTTAGACTTACAGTGCTTAGAATCACAGTGCTTTACAGCCCTCTTTAAGCGGTTTGTAGAGTCAGCATATTGTCCCCCAACAATCTGGGTTCTCATTTTACAAATCTCGGAAGGATAGAAGCTGAGTCAACTTTGAGCCGGGGTCAGAATCGAACTGCTGGAAGTTGGGCAGAATTAACCAGCAGTACAGCATTCTAACCACTGCGCCACCATGGCTCTATTGGAATTGCTTATTATTTATCCTCAATCTAATATAATTTTTGAAGCTATGTAAGAAATCCGGCCCATCTGTACTTCAGCCAAGGAGAGATTCAGAGTTCAAGGACAGTTGCTCCGATTAAAAAATGCTTTACTAAGAGAGTCCAAAGGTCCACAGCAGTCAGTCAGATGCCTATTCAAGAATTGAAAGCAAGCAGAGGTAACCTTCATCAACCGCTTTAGTCATCTTCTATGTTGGTTATATTGTATGTACAACCACTTGACCACACAAGAAACCATCATACTGACCAGTTACAGAAAAAGTCCTCCAGATTCTCATAAGAATGATCGTTATTCACCTGTAAGGCAGGCCTTTCTTTCAAGCTAAGGCCGTTAAGTCCTTGACTTTAAACAGTTTGTTTAATGTACAATGGCACTGAAAAAAAGTGACTTATGATCATTTTTCACACTTACACCCCTTGCAGCATCTCTATGGTCACGTGAGCAAAATTCAGATGTTTTGCAACTGACTCATATTTATGACGGTTGCTGTGTTCTCTTCCGTATTGATTGGAAACTGTTGTGGCCCGCCAGACTCGGACAGTGAGGAGGTTGGGGAGGAACATGGGCCAGTCCTGGAGTCTGGGGAAGGTGCTGATGAGTGTTCTGCATCAGAGGCAGGGATGGGACCAGAGCCGTCCGACAGTTATCAGCTGCCTTTGGAATTAGACATTAGTGGGGCAGAAGAACAGCTGGAGCCTGTTCCCGATGCGCACATGTGCAGAGCTGCCAGGAGAAGGGAACAGTTAAGGAACAAGGGTCGACTCGGGAGTAAAGAGGAGCGAAAAGGGGGAGTGGTGTTTGCAGGAGACAATTCATTGGTTTTATTAGTGTGAAGATTTTCTCAGAAACTCTTTGCCAAGTATTTCCTTGTACAGCTTTGAGCTCAGAACAGAAACATGCGGAAGAGGTTCTTCATCCTCCAATGAATAGACAAAGGCTAAAAAGGATGATAGTGAAATTTAGTGTCGGGGTGGGGTGGGGGCTCATGTGATTCCCCTTTTGCGACCTTCTGACAAGCAAAATCAAGGGGGAAGCCAGATTCACTTAACAACCAGGTTCCTAATTTAACTGCAGGGATTCACATCACAACTGTGGGCAGAAAGGTGATAAAAAGGGGCACAACTCACTTAAATAACTGTCTCGCTTCGCCAAAGAAATATTGGGCTCGACTGTGGTCGTAAGTCAAAGACTCCCTGCAGTTTGCCTGAACATATGACCATAATTGAACCCAGAATCACGGGTTGTAAGTTGTGCTGGTCGTTAAGCGGGTCACAGATAGATTTTACAACCGCTTGGCAGCAATCGTTACGCAAATGCAGCAATTGTAAAGGGAGCCATTGTATGCAATGAGCCTTTTTGTGTGTGCTAGAAACAGGAAGTAAATTGAGGTCATATAAATGTGGGACCCTGCAAACAATCCTAAGTGTGGGCTGGTTGCCCAGTACCCTAAATGCAATCATGGGACCACTGCAGGGGGGAAGGGAGAGGGGGCAGCTGCCAGTACTTCAAAACGGGGTCATAAGTACTGGTAGTCCTCCACTTATGATCACAACTGAGACCAAATTTTCTGTTGTTAAGTCAGACATTTGTTCAGTGAGTTTTGTCCCATTTTAGAATAGAATAGATTAGAATTCTTTTATTGGCCAAGCGTGACTGGACACACAAGGAATTTGTCTTGGTGCAAATGCTCTCAGTGTACATAAAAGAAAAGATACATTCGTTGAGGGTCGAGAATCATGAGGTACGACACTTAATGATAGACATAGGGTACGAATAAGCAATCAAATCATAATAGGAAACAGCCAATATAGATCGTAAGGATACAAGCGACAAAGTTACAGTCATGCAGTCACAAGTGGGAGGACATGGGCGATAAGGAGTGATGAGAAGATTAATAATAATAGTAGTGCAGACTTTGTAAATAGTTGGACAGTGTTGAGGGAATTATTTGTTTAGCAGAGTGACGGCATTCGGGAAAAACTGTCCTTGTGTCTAGTTGTTCTGGTGTGCAGTGCTCTATAGCTGTGATGGGGAACCTGTGGCACGCAGAGCCATTTGTGCCGGCACGCGAGCTGCAGGCAATCTTACCTCACAGTGCATGTGTGTGCCTCACAGCTGATTTTCGGCTGGTGTGAGGCCTTTTTCGGCCTCCCAGAGGCTTGAGGAAGGCTTCTCTGCAGGCCGAAAACTAGCCCCATTTCATCACTTCCTGTTTTTCCGAAAATACCAGAAGAGACGAAACGGGCCCATTTTTCGGCCTGCAAAGCCTGCAGAAGCCTTCCTCAAGCCTCTGGGAGGCCGAAAAAGGCCTCAAACTGGCCGAAAATCAGCTGTGAGGCGCAGTGCAGGTAAGGGGGTGAGGGGGTGGGGATTGCGCATGCATGAGTAGGGGGCGCATGCATTGCCTTCTGGGTGCTGGCACGTGAGCACGATTGTGCAAGCGCACACGTGCAATTTTTGGCCCAGGAGCCCAAAAAGGTTAGCCACCACTGCTCTATAGCGTCGTTTTGAGGGTAGGCGTTGAAACAATTTATGTCCGGGATGTGAGGGGTCTGTAAATAGTTTCACAGCCCTCTTTTTGACTCGTGCAGTATACAGATCCTCGATTGAAGGCAGGTGGGTAGTAATTGTTTTTTCTGCGGTCCTAATTATCCTCTGAAGTCTGCGTCTGTCCTGTTGGGTTGCAGAACCAAACCAGACAGTTATAGAGGTGTAGATGATAGACTTAATAATTCCTCTGTAGAACTGCATCAGACTATCTGTAGAGATAAGCTCATTCAGAATGTACATAGAAAAACAGTTGTGACAAGTTGTCTATTTACAGGGGAAAGCGTTCCTCTAGCACTAAAAAGTTAGTGATAAGTTAGTAACACGGTTGTTAAGTGAATCTGGCTTTCCCATTGACTTCGCTTGTCAGAGGGTCGCAAAAGGGGATTCCCACGACCTTCTGGGAGACAATAACCGTCATAAATACGAACCAGTCGGCAGCAGCTGAATTTTGATCCCATGATGGGGGGGGGTGTGTTTCCTGCAAAGGTTGCAGCTGTGAAAAACTGTCATTAAGTCACCTTTTTCAGTGCCGTTGCAACTTTGAACAGTCACTAAATGAACTGTTGTAAGTTGAGGACTACCTGTACCTTTGTGATGACCCAGGGTGGGATACAAAATAAACACCGTTACAAAAAAACAGGTGAAGCCCCTTTTATTCCTTCACTTTGCTTCCAAGCTCCACGTATCCTTGGAGACAAAAAAAACTCACACACAAACAGTTACAAAAAGGAGGAAATGCCGTTTAAATTATAAAGAGCAACACAAACCAGGCAAGATAAGGGCTTGAAGACGTCCACCGATATCAGAACACACACTGGGAAGGACGCCAAACTCAGAGAGGAACAATAAACTAGAGATATTTCCATGCTTTGTTTCCAGCACTCGCCTGTATGCATGTCTGTCCTCTTATCCAGTTGTCACAGCTGCAGCCCATGAAGAGGATCAAGGCCCTCTCCTCCCCAGTAGACCACGTCTCTCCCTTATCCTCTCCTCCCTGCGTGCCCTAGGATGGATAGGGGAGGGGCCTGGGTCCTCCTCTGACTGCTCAGCCGGCCTCTGTCCTTCCCCAGCCTCTTCCACAACCTCTGGAGCCACACTTCCACTCCCTGTCGGCTGTTCCTCCTCTCCCTCAGAGTCAGTCTCCACCAGGCGCATGACAACCTTTTTTCAGATTCACTGTAACTCTGAATGCTGGTAACTGGTTGTAAGTTGAGGACTATCTGCATTCACTCCACAGATTACTTTTCATCTAGGAATACCAGATTTTTTTTTCCCAGATCTTACCTGGAAAACCAACACAACCCAGGTGGCCACAAAGGCCCAACAGAGACTCCATTTCCTCAGGGTCTTGCAAAAGAATAAAGTGGAACAACGACTGATGACCTCCTTTTACCAGTCCACAATAGAAAGTGTCCTCACATACTGCATTACGGTGTGGCATGCTGGCTTGACAGCCGTAGAGAGAAAGACATTACAGAGGGGTGGTGAGCACAGCACAAAACATTGTGGGCTGTTCCCTGATACCATTAGATGACTTCACTAGGGCTCACTGCCTTAACAGAGGGAAGAAAAGTTTCAGGGATAACTCACACCTCAGTCAGCACTTCTTCACTCTCCTGTCATCAGGTAGGAGATATAGAAGCATAGCCAGCTGCACCAACAGGCTGAAGAACAGTTTCTACCCGTGGGCGGTCAGACTTCTGAACGGAAAATAACTTCATGTCAACATAGTAGGATAGACTTGTGAGGCCGGCGTGTTGTGCAACAAGGTCACATAATGTAATAAGATTGGGACTGGGTTAGGGACTCCTGTCCTCACTGTGAGTTGTGTTGGGGTGTGGGGGTACACAAAGGGAAGCTCAGCCAATCTCATTGTACACATGTACTCTGTCAGTAAAGGTAATAATAATCACTTGTCCAATATTAGGCCACCCTTAGCTGACCTGGTATCATCAAAATAATTTCAGACTATATCACCCATCATCCCCAGCTACTAACTATGCTGTCCCCAACCAGTAACTACGATGCCTAAGATTTCTGGAAAACTGTACAGGTTAGTATATCTGGAAGAGATACATCAGGGAAAGTTAATGAAGCATTTCAACTCCAGTCAATCTTATAGTCCAGTGTCCAAATAAACAGAGCAACTCACCTGGTGTAGGCAAGGCCAGCTGCAAAAAGAGAAGAAAAAGGACAAGACCTTTAAAAAGAAATCTGGATCGAACCAACGTGAAATATACATACCGAATCAGGATTTTGATGGGCACACAGAAATCAACACGTGTAGGCAGCTATACAAATTTAATAATCAATACATGATGTAAATACAGATAGTCCTAAAGTACAATCACAGCTGAGCCCAAAATTTTTTGTTGCTAGGCGAGACAGGTAAGTTGAATTTTGCCCCATTTTACATCCTTTCTTGCCACCGTTAAGTGAATCACTGCAATTGTTAAGTTAGCAACACGGTCATTAAGTGAATCTGGCTTCCCCATTGACTTTGCTTGTCAGGTGGTCGCCAAGGGGATCATATGACCCCAGGACACTGCAACCGTCATAAATATGAACCAATTGCCAAACGTCTGAATTTTGAGCCCGACCATGGGGATGCTGCAACGGGTCGTAAGTGTGAAAAACAGCCCTAAGTCCACTTTTTTTCAGCGCCGTTGTAACTTCAAACAGTCACTAAACGAATGATTGTAAGTCGAGGACTATCTGTAAAGTCAATCATAAATCTAAGTGAACAAAACTCCACCGCTGGGTTTCTCCAATTGATTATTTACTCCGGCATATAAATCAAGGTGTACCCTGGGGTGATTTTGGGGGAGGGGGATTGTTACCCCACTTGTAAGGCCACAAACTTGTAAGGCCACAAACTACACGTCAGCTTAGTGTAATGAAACCAGCTTGACAATATTGTGAGTTGCTGGTGGCCTTTGGGTCACCAACCTTTCTCAAAGACCACTAAATTCATAATTTTAAATCCCGCAGACCATTAATAGGATCTGGCTAATGACCGGCTAGGTGGTCATGTGACTGGGTGGGCGTGGCCAACTTGATGCCACTCACGTCAAGGGGCGCCTCACCAGCCTCTCCTCACCTGCCTGGGCTCCTTAGGGCCCCAACAGGAAGCAGTTGTTGGAGCTAAACAGCCATCACGGGAAAAAAAAAAAAAGTTGGCAAAACAGCTGGCTCAGTTTAAATTGGATCTTACCGAGAAGGAGGCTCAGCAGAAGCACCTCACTGAGGACTACGAGCATAGGCTTTCCAAGCACAGGGAAGACCTGTGGGAGTGCAAGGCCAGGTACCGGTGCCTGGAGGCTCAGCGGGCTGACATGGTCAGCCAGTTCCAGGCCATGATGCAGTCCCACTGGAACGAGGCCCTCCGGCTCTTAGCCACCAGCAGCGTTTCCCTCCAACCTTTGCCCAAAGCTCCGCACCAGGAGGCTGAAGCGGATCCCAAATAGGAATTTCTGCCCCCCTCCGACCCACACAAAAAGACCCCGAAGGGGCCGTAGTTTGAGGACCCCTGATTTAATGCAATATAAAAAATGCAAATAATTTTTCTGCAGACAACCAAAATTTTCTCACAGACCACCAATTGGTGACCGCTGCTGCAGACCCTCCTTCCAGACTGGTGGGACAACCAAAGGGCTCCAGTGGCAGGAGATGATGGGGGGGGTAGCAGCCCCCCCCCCCCAAAAAAACCCTGCTCTCTAACCACTAAACCACACTTTTCTATTAGACCTGCCCCAGGGGTCTTCAAAATTGGCAGCTTTAAGACTTGTGGACTTCAACTCCCAGAATTCCTCCTCTAGTCCTGTTAGCTCAGGAATTCTGGGAGTTGAAGTCCACGAGTCTTAAAGCTGCCAAGTTTGAAGACCCTTGGCTTACATCCTCAAATGTGGCCAACCAAGCAACCCAAAGGCGGCTGTTGGAGCTTCTTTGGAGGGAATGGAAATAAAGCAAAAGAGAAGAAGCGCAGTTTCACCTGTTGGATTTCGGCCTGTTCCCACCTTTTTTATTTTATTTTATTTTTGATTAAATCAGCCTCTTGGTTCTCCCCTTCCCTGTGCCACACCTCTCTGTACCTTTTCCCTCGCTCACCAGTACAGGTGGCCGCACAGGCCGATGACAGCTTCTCTGGCAGGCTCCAGGCAGATGTTGCATTCAAAAGCACTGCGATCGCGGTTTGACCCCTCCGGCTCCCCATCTGGGACCCCTGGACCCATCCCAGCTGCTGCCGCCGCCGCCATCTTCCGCCCTGGCGTGAAGGGGTGGGAGAGAGAAATGTAAACGCCTGCTGTTTAATCATTGGCCATTCTCGCCGTCCTTCACACTCTTGTAGACATTTCATTGGTGGCCAAGGTAATCATTTGGGGGCACCTGGCAAAGCTGATTATGTACGTTCCACTTGGTCCCGCCTTCTATTCTGTGCAGGCTCTTAAAACTTTTTTGATTGGGTGACACTTGGGTGTCGAATACGCGACTACATTATTGGTTGAAACGCCGTACTCCCCCCCCTCCCAACACACAGACACCTTAGTTCCCTGAACAAAATAACATGTCATATGACTGGAGGCGGGGGAGGAATCAAGGGGCGTGTCATGATTGACAGAAACGCCAGCCTCTCCAAGAACAAAATGACCGAAAGGTTGTGGTGGAAAGGGAGGAAAAAAAGTCTTCCCTTTCTTTCAAAACCCGCCCACTAAAAAGCGCGTGGCGATGGGACATAGCCTTGGACTTAAGGCTGGACCTGTCCTGATTGACGCATAAATTAACCAATAACAATTCAAGAAACCTTGGCTTCAAAATAGAGGCACATGGGCGGAGCTTGATGAAGTGTTGAAGCTTGTTCTTTGTAAGCGCGGGACAAAAAGCCATATAGGCAACAAGATCGAATCCCGCTATTCTGTTACTATGGCAACTGTCCAACTGTATTCCTATCTTGCGGTCAATCTAGGTTTCTCGCCATAGGCTTCCTGATCCAGGCTTCAGTCACAAAGCAAGTGGCTACCACAGTTGCCAAACAGCCATGAAACATGCCAAACAGCCATGAAACATACACTTAGGCAAGAAAAACCAAACGTACACATATAGACCAGGCTTAATAGTAGTAATTGCAAGAGGGATCTTGGAGTCTCAGTGGACAACCAATTAAATATGAGCCAACCTGAGCAGCGGCAACCAAAAAGCCAATGCAGTCCTAAACTGCATTAACAGAGATACAGTCAAGATCAAGGGAGGCTGTAATACCACTCTATAAAGCCTTAGTAAGACCAAACCTAAAATGCTGCATCCAGTTTTGGTCACCACACTGTTGGAAGAATTATCCTTCTGGGTTCAGTTCCAAGTGGGGAAAAAGACGCTGGAAACATGGAGGCTGTTTGGAAAGATGGTTTGATGGTGAACAGGACCTCATGGCTTGGAGCTCCAAAGTGAAAAGGATGATCACATGCTTCAAGGTCAAAAGAGAAAAAGGGAGGACCAAGATGCTGAGAGACCCTTATATACCCTCTGTTGGGCCCTACCATAGAGTTTCCTGTTCCTGTGTAAGAAATGTATCCCATTGGTTGTCAGACTCCCAGGGGCAGGGGTCTTAGTTAACTTATAGGCTTTGTCTGGACCACATGGTTTCACCTGAGTGCTGACTGATGGAATCTTCCTAGGCTGGGTGGTAAGATGGGCAGAGGCCTTTGTTATGTAGAATACTCTGACCTAGGACTTAATGGCCCACCCATTAACAAAGGTGAGGGGTGAGCTTCTGCTTCTGAGGTGAGTTTCTGCTTCTGAGTTTCTACTTCTCTTTTTAGGGAACATATTCTGCCTTTTTAATATTTCCTACGATATTTCATTTTTCTAGGAGAGGGGTGGGTGCTAATGTAGAAAGGTGTCAAAATGCCTTTCTTCCGAGGATTCGATTTTCCCGCTGGGAGAGCTCCGGCGCAAGGATACGGACAACTGCTTGAAAGCTGGATCTTTTTATTTTTCAGGAAGGCGGTGGACAGCGAGAAGTCTGCGTTCCTGGGCTAGCTGGCTTCTTATGGTAAGTCCCTGGTTTTGTGAGTTGATTTCGTGTGAATATTTGTATTTGTGCTTAATGTTTCAAATCCTGTTTGAGTTTGTCTTTATTCCCGCCGGAAGCCAAATTCCGTGGGGTGCGGAAGGCAAACTCCGTGGGGTGGTTAGATTGTATTATCGGTTTTTTCTAATCTCTTTTAGCTTTATAATGGTTTTTTTTTTTCATATTTGTTTTGTGGCAATCTCCTGTCCATTTCTTTTGTAATTTATATTTTTTTGTGTCTTTTGTCTGTTTGTTTTGCTTATTTGGTATGTCCTGTGTTTGTAAGGGTTTCCTTTTCTTATTTGTCTAGTTTTCTTAATTACTTAGGCTTTTGTCTATAGGGATTCTTTAATACCTTTTATTGGATTCCTGTTCCTATGTAAGTTTGTTTTATGGCTGGCCTGATGTTCCCCTTGGGCTTTTCCTGTTTGAGTGACACTACTGTCTTCGTGAAGTTCCCTTTCCACAATCCTTCATTTTTTTATTTTTATTTTTTAGAGGATGGTCTCTGATTGAGTGTCTGGGTATACTTGGTATTCGTGATCAATCTGGATCATCATCATGACCGCCTGTCTCCCCTTCGATTTTCTCTTCTGAGAGGGAATACAGGCCTTTAGGCAGCTAAGGCAGGGTGGTATGCATCGACAGAGGCAACACATGAGGGCTCCAAAGACACAAATGGTGTCTGTGGTTGTTGTAAGGATTTTGAGCCAATGGAAATCTGGCATCCACGAAAAGAGCCATGAAAAGTCCAGGAATGATTGCTCATGACCAATATTTTGAGCTAGCTCTTTCAGGTGGTGGATGTCCCTCCCTAGGAGTCCTGAGGTTTCGTCTAGATTGAAGCAACACATCCCGTGGAATGTTTCGCAGCCATAATTATGCTTCTATTGCTGCCCTATTCTTCAGGGTGGCTTCTCTGACCTCCCTCAGTTCTCTGTTAAGGGCATCCAGGGCATGGGAGGTCGAATTCAAGCCTTTTGCTAGGGTACATGCTAGGCTATTCAAATTTCTAGAATTTCGCACTGCCAATCCAGGTACCCCTACCAGGGATATTGCCAATGAGACATATTCTGTTTTGGTGCGAAGGGAGACTTTGGAATCACAGTCTGAGTCTAGGGTTTGGAAGGCTCTCCTGTGTCCTCTCTGTAAGGATGGCATAAGCATGGTTAACCTTCCCAAGGTGCAGGGGCCATTGGTGGCATTTGCAGGAAGGTATGAGTAGGCTTTTAAGCCACAAAAGAAAAACCACCCTGGTGGGAGCTTCAGGTAACTATATGAGAAAGATATGGTCTCTGTGTAGTTGCATTTTAGTTCTGTGTTGCTAAGGCTGGTGCATTCTGTGACCCTAAGTGTGCTGCACCCAGTGACATTAAAGCATCTTTCAGAGGTGGTTACTGGAGCAATGTGTAGGGTGTACATGGTGTGGTCTTTGGTTTTTGTAGAGTGGCCCCAGCTAAAAATGCTTTCGTAGGAGTCAGGAAGGTTTCTAAATGTGGTGTAGTTAATGATGTTATGTGGCCTAGTTGCCACTCCCATTAGGCATGTGGTTAAGATGTCCTTGACTGATTTCCCTCCTGCTAAGCAAAAGTTAGTGGTGTTGAGTATTTCCTTTGCTAAAAATTCCCATACGTTTCCTTTCTCTGGGATAAGCTTTGGTTCCAGGAACGCAGTTGCTTGTGTTACAAGTGTTACAATTGTTACAATTGTTACAGATAATAATGCATAGTATATATTGCATTTCATGTTTCCCATTGCTAGATTCCTTTTCTTCCCCCCTCCTTTTTTTAGTACAATGTAAAAAAACGGTAACAATAAAATGTAAAAAAAAGGTATAGATCAAGTCTCAAAAATTACTAAAAGGTATGGCTGAAGTCTCTTCCTTGTTAAAAAAAAAATACGAAGAAAAAGGGAAAAAAGAAAAAAATGGAGAAGGTGAGAGAAAAATTAAAAAAAAATTAGAGTTTTATAACTCAGCACCTGGGAGTCCAGTTTTGTGTAATTCAATGTTTGCACTTGGTTTCTCACAGTTGTGTGGTTCAATGGTGTTGAAGAATGCTGCAAGCATCCATTGATTTGTGTCCAGATTTTTCTTGAGTTTGATGGGTGGGATTGATTGTGGTGGAGTTTGGCTATGGTCTATGACTGCTGGCTTTGCATGTGTCCAATGTATCCAAGAGTCTCATTCTGCAACCTTTATGGTGGTATGTGTAGTTAGTAAGACTTGGTAGGGTCCTTTCCACCTGGGTTGTAAAGGTGAGGTTCTGGTGAAGAACTTGATCCACACCCAATCTCCTGGCTCATATGGATGCAGGGCTTCTTCCAGGGGTAAGGTCTGTGTCAGCGCACTCTGGGTCCGGAGGGTCTGGAGTCTCTTTTGCAGGGCTGTAAGATAAGAAGAGAGAACCCTATCCCCCCTATCTAAGCAAAGGGAATGAGGATCTAGGCCTTGTAGGGTATCGGGGGGGTCGACCAAAAAGGATCTCAAAGGAGGAAATACCTATATCTTGTCTTGGTCTAGTTCTGATATAAAAGAGGGCAATTGGGAGCGCTTATGGTCAGGAGAAGTATGTCTCCTGACAGAGTTTGCCCAGTAGGGTCTTCACCTCTTTGTTTTCTCTGTCCACGGCTCCTGATGATGTCGGAGAATAGGGCACATGGAGGTTTTGGGTAATGCCCAGAGCCTGGAATATATGTGTGAGGACTTGTGCTATGAAGTGTTTTCCCCTATCCATGTCCAGAATGGTGGGGACCCCGAACCTAGGCACAATGTCCTTGAGGAGATGTCTGGCTGTTTCTAGGGCAGTAGCATGGCGGCATGGGAAGGCCTCTACCCAGTGGGTTAGTTGGTCCTTGCAGACAAGAACATATTGATACCCATTTGCCTTAGGTAGCTGTATATAATCCATTTGGATCTTTTCAAATGGTTTCTGTGCCCAGGGTCTTCCTCCTTCATGAATTGCTTTTCTGGAGGTGGTATTATTTGCTTGGCAGGTTTGGCATGTCGTGGCTATTCTTGTAGCCTCACTATAGTCTCCAGGTGCATACCATACCCTCCTGATGGCATCTACCATAGCTTGTGTGCCACAATGTCCCTTTGTATGTAGTCTTTGGCAAATTAACCTAAGGAGACGTCATGGGGCTATAGGTCTGCCATCTGGGACTCTCCAAAATCCTTGCTCAAAAACTGCTGAAATTTTTTTCCCCATTGTTCAGATTCCCCTTTATCTAGAAATTGTTTGTATGGTAGTTCTGGTTTCGTTGTTAAGGCTGGTGTCATGATGGTGTGAGGTAGAGGTTTGGTTGCCACCCATTTAATGGCTGTTGCATCTGCATATTGGTTTCCTTTTGTTATTGTAGAGTCATCTGTTTGGTGGGCTTTACAATGGATGACCGCTAGTGCTTGTGGTAATTGGATGGGCTTCTAATAGTTTGGCTACTAATGGTGCATGTACTATCTGTTGTCCCGCTGAAGTTAAAAAAACCCGTTGTTTCCATAGAGCTCCTGTTGCATGGCAGACTCCAAAAGCATATTTGGAATCTGTATAGATGCTAGTAGATCGGCTCCTTGCAGCTTCGCAAGCTTTACTTAAAGCTATAAGCTCAGCTGCTTGGGCGCTGTGGGAGGGGGGAAGGGGGGAAGCCCAGATGATTTCTTGTAGGGAGACTACAGCTACTCTTGTTACTCTTTTGTTCTCGTGCATGTAGGAGGAACCATCTGTGAAGAGTTCAATGTCGGGGTTTTGTAGCGGGGTATCTGTTAAATCGGAACGGGGTAGTTCAGCGTCATGCACTAAATGGAGGCAACCATGGAGATTACCTTCCTCCTGTTCTGTGGGGAGCAGGGTAGCTGGGTTTAGAGTATTACATCTCTCAAACGTAATGTGATCAGAGGTAAAAAGTTCAGTTTCATATTGAGCCAAACGCTGCTGAGTGAAGGCTTGTGTCTGGCTCTTTAAGAGAATCGCAAAAACTTCATGGGGGACTTTCAGCAATAGTGGATGTCCTAGAACTAAATCCTTAGATCGTTTCACAAGTTCGACTGTAGCCGCCACGGCTCTTAAGCAGGGAACAGCCCCTTGAGCTACTGTGAAAGGTCCTAGTTCTACTGTTACGTTGTGGGTAAATTCTACAGGGATTATTTCTCCCACACACTCCCATTATGCTATCCCGAGCCCCTTCAGCCACTGAAGCTTCCTACCCCACTAACCTGCTTTCCAGCTCCGTTCTCTTGTGCAGGGCAACAAAAGGAGACCCAGCCAATCAGCTGGGACTCGGGAGGCAGAGAATAGAGGAGGTATTTGTCGGTTTTACTCAAAATTTCTGCTACCAGTTCTCTAGAACTGGCCAGAACCTGCTGAATACCACCTCTAGTGTAGGCCCCATACTGTAGAGTCTCCTGCTTGGGGAGTTGGACTAGATGACCTAGAAGGTCCCTTCCAACTCTGTTAATCGGTTAATCCCTTGCTTTGGCTTCTCAGGCTGTTTGACATTAAGTATCTCTTTAATCTACTCCAGCCAGATACGAGAAGGGCAGCTATCACCTTTTTTTGCAGCAAGCCATCCTGGAGAAGACATCACCCTTTTAGACAGCCTCTCCATTTCTGCCCAGTTCCAGCCTGTTACCCCAACTTTCAATCAATCTGATTAGAGCTGTAAGGGACTTGGGACGTCTTCTAGTTTATCCCGTTGCTAAAGTAAGAGACCCTGTGACATTTCAGACAAGTGACTGTCCAGTCTTAAAACCCTCCTGTGATGGAGCACCCACAACTTCTGATGGCAAGCTGTTCCACTGGTTAATTGTCCTTGCTGTTAGGAAGTTTCTCCTTTCCCCGTGGCCTATTCACCACAGCCAACTCACCACGGCCAATTCGATCAGAATAGAGCTGGAAGCAGAGGTAGGATGCACTTATATTAATATCATGGCTGGCTCAGGAATTCTGGGAGTTGAAGTCCACAGGTCATAGAGGGGCCATAGTTGCCCACCCTGGACAATGGTTAGATAAGAGGCAGTTGAGACTGCAGAAAAAAATGGGGAAGGGATAAATATCTCAATTTCTAAACCTCACTTTAGCTTATTCATATTCTATTACTTTTATCTATTTTGTGGCCCCACCAGTTCACAAACAATTATCCAATCTCTTTGTCAAGCCCGAAATTGACATAAGTGTAGCCATTTTAGTTTGTCTTAGTATATATTCTTTTTCTTATTTTCTCTGTGGCAGTAACGGAGGGAAGGGTTTCTGGCTCGACACATTTCTAAGGGGGGAGGAGTGGAGATAAAGAGAGTGTTTAGGCTAGGTGATTCTTCTTCCCGTGGGAAACGAGCTGTCCGGGCTTGGGCCCCTGGAGGTGGAGATTTATGACATCAAGCAAAGTTGAATTACTTCTATTGGAGAAAGTGACTTTGGGGGGTTGTTTCTAACTTCTAATATTGTGGAGTAATTCCGGGTTGGGTCAGATCCGGAATTACCACGGACTTTGCCAATTTGATGCTTTCCTAAATAAAAGAAATCTTTTTGAAGGTGGACTTTGTTCTTTTCTTTTAAAATGGATTTCATCACTTGGAAACCTGACGCTCTTCTTTAAAACTTCCAGAGTTAGAGTATTCACAACTTGTTGCGGTTAGCCGGCAACAGGTGCGGACGGCTGAGGAGAGCGAGGACTCAGATGAGGGGCCAGGACCATTAGGGAGTGGACTGCTGCCTTCACAGATTGTGGGGGCTGGCAGCACCGATGAGGTTCCCAAGGAGCCTGTGCCAAGTGCGCATGCACGCAGGATTGCTCATAGGAAAGAGCAGCTGCAACAGCACGGGCGACTCGGGAGTAAGGCTGCAAGGTAATGGCCGCTCCTTCAAAAAGATAAAAGCCAGCTGTGAAACGAACATACTTTGCAGAAGGCAAAGACGTTTTGAAACTCCAGCCTCGTGGACATTCCAGTATCCTGAGTTTGTATTTGAAGATTCTTGTACTGCAAATTATTTCTTGTCTGCTATCTTTTGACAAGTCTCGCACAGTTTGGCAAGGCTTGTGCTTATCACAGCTAATTATTTTGCAAGGCTTCTGTTCTCTCTAGATTGTATTTGATTTGTTGGAAAAGGGTGTGGGTCAGAACACAACTTCTGAAGGCAGGCCATTCCACTGATTAATTGTTCTCACTGTCAGGAAATGTCTCCTTGGTTCTGTTGGAAGAATTATCTTTCTGGGTTCAGTTCCAAGTAGAGAAAAAGACACTGGAAACATGGAGGCTGTTTGGAAAGATGGTTTAATGGTGGACAGGAGCACATGGCTTGGAGCTCCAAAGTGAAAAGGATGATCACATGCTTCAAGGTGAAAAGACAAGGGCAGACCAAGATGCTGAGAGACCCTTATATACCCTCTGTTAGGGCCCCACCTTAGTGTTTCCTATTCCTGTGTAAGAAATGTATCCCATTGGCTGTCAGACTCCCAGGGGCAGGGGTCTTAGCTAACTTTGTAGGCTTTGTCTGGACCACAGGATGTATATTTTGTGTATATTCATAGATATTGTACTCTCTAATTGCAAATGGAGACGCGGGTACTCTATTTTTTTAATCTTCATCTTTAAGTGCTCTGGTTTTATTATATTGTGAACAGTTGCTGGGGTGCACCCACAGTTTCGTTGTACTTGTACAATGACAATAAAGTTGCTTCTTCTTCTTCTTCTTCTTCTTCTTCTTCTTCTTCTTCTTCTTCTTCTTCTTCTTCTTCTTCTTCTTCTTCTTCTTCTTCTTCTTCTTCTTCTTCTTCTTCTTCTTCTTCTTCTTCTTCTTCTTCTTCTTCTTCTTCTTCTTCTTCTTCTTCTTCTTCTTCTTCCTTCACCTGAGTGTTGGCTGATACAATCTTCCCGGGCCAGGTGGTGAGATGGGTAGAGGCCTTTATTATGTAGAATACTCTGGCCTAGGCCTTAATGGCCCATTAGCAAACGTGGGGGGTGGGGAGCTGAGTTTCTGCCTCTCTGAGGTCAGTTTCTGCTTCTGAGTTTCTTCTCTTTTTAGGGAAATATTCTGCCTTTGTAATATTTCCCAGGATATTTCATTTTTCTAGGAGACTGGAGGGTGCTAACTTCCTACAGTTCTAAGTTGCTTCTCTCCTGGTTTGTTTCCACCCATTGCTTCTTATCCTGCCCTCAGGTGCTTTAGAGAATAGCTTGACTGCCTCTTCTTTGTGGCAGCCCCTGAGATATTGGAACACTGCTATCATGTCACCCCCAGTCCTTCTTTTCATTAAATTAGATATATCCAATCCCAGCAACTTTACTTCATGTTTTAGTCTCCAGTCCCCTAATTGTCTTTATTACTTTTCTCTGCACTCTTCCGAGAGTAGTGGTTCCCAAAGTGGGCGGTACCGCCCCCGGGGGGCGGTGGGATGCCTTAGGGGGGCGCTAAGAGGCAAGGGGGCTGGCAGGGGGGTGCTAAGAGGCGGCAGGGGGGCGTTCGAGACGTCAGCCCAGCAGGTTCACTCATTGACTGTAGCACCACTCTGGAACCAGCGCCTCCAATGCAGAAGTGGTGGCACGTTATGTGCTACCGTGGCCGCGTTCGATATGCCGCCCCCCTGCCACCTCTTAGTGTCCCCAAGGGGTCCGGCAGAGGGGTGCTAAGAGGCAGCAGGGGGGCGTTCGAGGCATCGGCCGGCCCTGCAGTTTCACCCACTGACTAGCACCACTCCGGGGGCGGCGCCTCAAACGCCCCCCTGCTGCCTCTTAGTGCCCCTCTGCTGGCCCCCTTGGGGACGCTAAGAAGCAGCAGGGGGGCGTTCAAGGCACTGACCCTGCAGGCTCACCCCATTGTCTGTTGTATCACACCGGCACCAGCATCTTGAATGTGGCAGCACGTTGGGAAAAGCCGCCGGCACCGCTTTCCCAAAGTGCCGCCGCTGTTGCATTCTGTCTGTCTGTCTCTGTACATCCATCCGTCCATCTATCCAAAAGGTCTGTCTGTTTGCTTGCCTGCCATCCTGCCTACCTGTCTATCTTTCTACCTACCTATCTATCTACCTATCCATCCATCCATCCATCCATCCAAAAGTTCTGTCTTCCTGCCTGCTTGCCTGCCTACCTACCTATCTATCCATATATTCATCCAAAAGGTCTGCCTGCCTGCCTGCCTGCCTACCACCTGCCTGCCTGTCTGCCTGCCTGCCTGTCTGCCTGCCTCTCCCCCACCCTCTCTCTCTAACTATTTATCTATCCATCCATCCATTCATGTTCGAAGCACCGGCCCCACAGGCACATCAGGAAAGTAGAGCAAAGTCAGTCTGGAAGGGAGGGAGGGAAGGAGGGAGGGAGGGAGAGAGAGAGAGAGAAAGAAAGAGAGAGAGACCTGATGCATCAGATTGAATGAGGCCTAGTTTAGACTGAGGCCCTTTTCCACATTAAAACATCTTTGCCAGCACATTGAAACCTCTTTGGCTTCTATTAAAAGTTTTGTGGACGAAACATGGTCAAGACTATCAGGAAGTTCTCACATTTTGTTGAGGCTTTAAACAGGATCCATTGGAGCAGATCTCCACCCTAAAAATTACTTTTCCCCAATGTATTACAGTGCCAATTCTGAAGAAGGCAAAACCAAAATGTACTGATAAATTACAAGGATAACACACACACACTCTGTTGAGGTAATTCCCCGTTAGGAGAATGAGTGCACACAGGGAGACGTAGTGAGAGTGGTGAGGAATAACACACAACCAGCACACAGATACACTGTATAGTAAAATGTAGGTTTTTACTTCCAGTAAACGGTTAAGCAAAGTCCAACAAGCAGTCCAAGTCATACATGGTTAAAGCAGTCAGTATTCAGTCCAGGGATAATCCAAATCAAAGTCCAGTAACATAAACAGTTCAGTAAATAGACTCACATCAAATCCAAGAAGAACTACGATCAGCAACAGTCAATAGGGAAAAATGCAGGAACCAAAAACATCCAACAAGCAACTACCAACAACAGAACATTGACCAACTAGCAACTAGCAACACTCTCTGGGAAACCAGGTTTCCAGCTCCATCTTATGGCCATTTGAGGAACCACACCCAATTACAATTTTTAGCATTCCCTTAAAGAGACAGTATTAAATGTCTATCCTGGTTTATATATTTCCAACCCAACTGTTAGGTGACTTACATTCCTAACACACTCCCTTCTAACCCTGCTGGAGCAGGTGATTGGACTAGAATAGATATCTCATTATCTTTCTCCTCCCTCCCTCCTTCTTTATTTCTTTTTCTTTCTGTCCCTTCCTTCCATCCCCCTTCTTTGTCTGTCCCTTTTTCTTTCTTTCCCTTTTCTCTTTCTTATTTTCCTCTCTCTTTCTTTTCTCTCTCTCTTTTCCTCTCTCAGGCTCACCCCTTTAGATCAGGTGTCGCCAAATTTTTGGACCTCAGGAACCACCAAACCAGTGGTGGGATTCAAATTTTTTTTACTACTGGTTCTGTGGACGTGGCTTTGTGGGAGGGGCAGGGGAACTACTCAAAATTCTGAACTACTCAAAATTTCTGCTACCGGTTCTCCAGAACTGGTCAGAACCTGCTGAATACCACCCCTGCACCAAACTCATAATTTTAAATCCCGGAGACCACTAATATGAATTTTGACTGACGGTGGCTTTCTGGTGTTGGTGACAGAGAGAGAGAGAGAGAGAGAGAGAAATCTGATCCAACCTCTCTTTCTCCCTCTCTCTCACACACACAGGCAGAGGTGGGATTTAGACCCTGATCTAAAGCTGTCAAAACTCCAAAAACAGGTCAAGTAGCTCTGGGGAGGCCAGTCATAAATTAGAACACTTGCTAAACAATGGGCCATTAAGTGAGGACCACTTGTATTTGGTTTGCCGGTCACCTGGCCACGCCCACCCAGTCATGTGACCAGCAAGCCACACCCTCAAATTAAGCCACACCCACAGAAGTTTGAATCCCTCCCCTGGGTGGGGGGCACTGAGGATGAGTTTGTAGCACCAAGGGGGCGGTGGACTTAAAAAGTTTGGGAACCACTGTTCTAGAGTCTCAACCTACAGACAAGTTATTAGGGTTCATTACACAGCCAGCCAAATGTTGAAACTGGATTTAGCCTTTTTGATTCACCCATTGAGCCCTTCCCAAGGATCTGGGAGAGGCAAATGTTGGAATGTGGTAAAAGCTGTTCCAAATAAAGATGATTCTTCTTGTGCCATATCCATCCTCATACGTTGACGATCATGTTGGCGACCCTATTTTTATCAACAGCCGCGTGAAAAAGTGCTGCAGAGTTTTGTCCAAATCAGATTTGAAGCCATGATGTTCTTCTTCTTAACAGATAACAGATAATCAGAGTTGGAAGAGACCTTATAGGTCATCTAGTTCACCCCCCTCCCCCCGCCCAAGTGGGAGATCCTACACCATTTCTGACAAATGGCAGTCCAATCTCTTCTTAAAGGTCTCAAGTGATGACGCTCCCACAACTTCGGTTGATTGGTTGATTGTTCTCCCTGTCAGAAAGTCTCTTCTTATCTCCAGGTTAAATCTCTCCTTGTTCAGTTTCCATCCATTATTCCTTGTCTGGCCTTTGGGTGCTTTGGAGAATAGCTTGATCCCCTCCTCTCTGTGGCAGCCCCTTAAATATTGGAAGATCTCTATCATGTCTCCCCTGGTCCTTCTCTTCACTAGACTAGCCATGCCCAGTTCCTGTAACCATTATTCATATGTTTCGTCTCCAGTCCCCTAATCATCCTGGTTGCTCTTCTTTGTGCTTTTTCTAGAGTCTCAACATCTTTTTTATAATGTGGTGACAACAACTGGGTGCAGTACTCTAGGTGTGGTCTTACTAAGGTCTTCTTCCTGGACCTCGTTTTCCTTCAATCTTTCCCTGAAGGATGAAGCGAAGTATGTCATATTTTTCTGGGTGCCACATCACATGTCCAAAACATTCTTCCGCTTTTTTATGGTTTCGATGATCTCCCTTGCCTTTCCCAGGAGGCTTATCACCTCATTTCAGATTTTGTCAACCCAACTTATATGCAACAGCCATCTGTAAAACCACATTTCTAATGCTTCTAATCTCTTCAAGTGGCTTTCTGAGTAGAGACCAACTCTCTACTCCGAAGAGCAGGATGGAAAATATGTAACATCTGACAAGCCTGATTTTCAACCTTAAGCTTTATGTCGTGACTGTAGAAGACTTTTTTCATTTTGAAGAATGCTTTCATTCAGGGTTTTTTAACCTAGGAATCATGGATCCACTTAGTGATATGTGAACAGATTTCAGAAGAGTTCGTGCCTGTGATGAATGCAGAATATAGAATATAGAACAGAGTTGGAAGAGACCTGAGAAATAAAATACCACTTTATGTTCATTAAATATAAATAAAATACTTTATTTTCATTATTTCATTGTCCTTCAAGTAAAGTTTAGTTTTTCATTCAAGTACAAAGTAATGTGTAGCCCCCACCCCCCGAATCCAAAAATATTGACTTCCAGAAATCACACTGCTTAAAATCATTATTCCCTAAAAAGGACATTGTCTTTTAATTGATTTAATAGATTAATAAGCATTTATATTACTGTATTACGAAGTATTTTTGATATGGAAACTGTATTTATTATTTTATTTTATTTAAAACACATAGCCACCCATATTTGACCATAGTTGCTTTCTGTGTAGTACAGTCTACATCTACGTATTTTGTATGATACATACAAATGTATTTTTCTAAGAAAGGTCTATAAATTTCACCAAACTTTCAAAGGCAGTCCATGGTTCAAAAAGATTAACAATCTGTGTTTCAATGTACATTTTATGCTGCTTTAAAAAGCAGTTTCAATTGTGATCTTTTTCAGTGGAAAGGAGTATAAAGATGTTTTCAATAGATATACAGAAATATTAACAATCTAGACCAGGGGTGTTAAACTCAAGGCCCTTGCGGTGGATCTGGCCCATGGGGTGCTTAGACCCAGGGCTGCCATGGAAATGGTGAAGGGCCAGCCCACGGTGCCTCTGCCAGGAAAAACGGAGCTTGGGCGGGCTGCGTGAGCTCCATTTTCCCCGGCAGAGGGTTGCAGGAGGCCACTGCAACCGAAAATGGAACTTGGGAGTCCATTTTTACTGGCAAAGCGTTCGGGGGCCCCACAGGCACCCCCAACATGAGTGACATCGAGCTGGCCACGCCCACCCCAGCTACGCCCATCCCAGCCCGGTGAAGTCAAACACAACCCTGATACGGGCCACAATGAAATTGAGTTTGATACCCCTGCTCTAGACAAAAAAAAGATTCAGTCAGGTGCCCACTAAATGTAAATTTTATTCTCATGTGAACATGCATAACAGTTGACTTTGGCAAACTAAACAGTAGAAAACGATTCTCTGCAACTATCCAATGCAGAAATTGGTTGTGCTTAAAACCTCTGTTTTGGAAGAATAAATTAAACTTATTATAGATGAAACACCAGGGGTGGGATTCTACCAGTTCGCACCTATTCGCTAGAACCGATTGTTAACATTCTAAGCAGTTCGGAGAACCGGTTGTTAAAAGAAATTACTGGCCTAATCCTGTAAGGAAGGCAGGAAGGAAACATTCTGGTGTTGCTTACAGAATCTGCCTCTCCGTTAACCCTTATTACGTTCTTGGCAGGACTAGACTTCCTGTCTCAGGAATGTCTCTGCAGTTTTCCCCCCCCTCCTTTGCTGGTACTTTGCTTGTGTGGAGTGACCATTCAAAGTTACAATGGCACTGAAAAAAGTGACATGACCGTTTTTCACACTTACGACTGTTGCAGCATCCCCACAGTCATGAGAGGCCAGGCGAGGAAATGCATGCCTCGATGTGATTGATGTTGAATTGGCCACGCCCAGCCAATAACATGATCCCCAAGCCATGCCCACCACCTAAGCCATGCCCACAGAACCGGTTGTTAAAAAAATTGAATCCAACCCCTGTGAAACACCAATCAACTAAACTGGTTTGGTGACGTTTAAATAGATCCATTTCACAAGGAATTAATTAAGTTACAACCACAGCTTCTTTTGTAAAGCTAAATCGTGGGGAAACTATTAGGAAACGGACTATTGGTCCTGTTTCCATTGTCCTGTTGCTCGCTGGTGATGGATCTGTTTGCCTGTTTAGGTAAGGTAATATCTCTGAAATAGGTTATGATTTATTTTTTTTTTTCAAAATTGTTTAAAAGAGTAAATTAGATAATGGCAGCGGTTGCACCAGTTACCTGCTTATCCACAGCTACCTTTATCCTGGCTATATTTATGCATTAAGTCAAATTTTTGGACTCGCCTAACCCATTGAATCATAAACTAACCATATCGGTAGAATTCACGCAACATCCTGGGTAAAATGTGGCTGGCTCATTTGGAGTTCAATGTGTTATGTGGAAAAACAGCTAAGGAAGCTAAAAAAAAAAAAGGACTCAGAAACCAAAAGCTGACCAAGAATGTTGAAGTTTTATGAAGAAGATAGAAGAGATAAGAAACTGATGCTAGATAGGCTGAGTGTAAATTCTGGAACATGTTGCAGATACATTTAAGGTATATTTAAAATTAGGAAGTGATTATGGTACAGAAGGAAGTGGAAAAGAATTTCTAGATAAGAACCTGGCTACCTTGTTCCGGCAGTCCTCGACATGACCAAAATTGAGCCAAAATTTCTGTTGCTAAGTAAGATATTAGTTAAGTGAGTTTTGCCTCTTTTTACGGCCTTTCTTGCCCCAGTTGTTAAGTGAATCATTGCAGTTGATAAGTTAGTAACACAGTTGTTAAGTGAAACTGGCTTCCCCGTTGACTGTGGGGAAGGTCTCAAAAGGTGATTCCCATGACCTTGGGACATGCAACCATCATAAATGGCCTCAGAATTTTGACCACATGATGGTGGGGGATGCTGCAATTGTCATAAGTATGAAAAACGGTCCTAAGCCACCTTTTGGGGGAGGCCTTTGTAACTCCAAATGGTCACTCAACGAGATGTTGTAAGTTGAGGACTACCTGTAGTCACTAGATGTCTGATATGGTGTAGGGTTTCCTGCCTCAGCAGGGGGGTGGACTAGATGACCTCCAAGGTCCCTTCCAACTCTGTTATTCTATTCTATTCTATTCTATTCTATTCTGAATTCTTTTTTTTTAACATAAAGTTTTTGATTTTATAACATATAAAAATTCCATTTTTGGTTTAAACAATGTGTTGTCTGGGTGCAAATAATTTTAGGAGATAATCAAAGATAATCAACAATATTCATTATATTGATATTCATTCTATCATAATGACCATAATAATAATATTGATATTTGCTTATCCATTTTAACAAGCCTCCCTTTTTTCATTGTTCCTTATACTTCCATGTTTCTAATTTCTGTTTTTGTCAGCTCGATAAAATAAGTCCCAAGTCAAAAAATGCTCAGTGTCTTCCTTTTCCTTAATTGTTAGTGTTCATCTATCCTTTTCTGCACATTCTAGTATTTTAATCACATTTTCATCTGTAGGGATCTCTTCATATTTTCATTGTGCAAATACAATTCTGGCGGCAGTCGATACATGTCAAATCAAACATGTATTCCCCTTGTTGTACTTATCTGGTAACATGCCACTAAAAATATTTCGGGTTTTAAATCAATAGGTTGCTTTACCATTTTTTCCAGCCATGGATGTATTTTTGTCCATTATTTGCTTTGCTTTGGGGCATGTCCACCACATACGATAATACGAACCAGGCAGGGATGGGCTTCAAAAGATTTAGCAACCGGTTCTCTACCTGGTTGCTGGTGGGCGTGGCCATGGTGGGCGTGGCCTAGTCAGCCTCCTGCACCACGGCACGGGGGCCAATACATAAAATGAGATCAGTCTATAGATCAGTGTAGGAGAAAAAAGACTTAACAAAGTGTGCAAACTATTACATAAGTTCCTTCATTTCATATGCTGCCAAAAAACACTTAGGATCACCCAATAGACATTATAGACACCTACGTGAAAAGAGAGATGCCAGATGTTCAAGAATGGTTTAACATGAACCATTATTATTGATGCATGCTGGTTAATCTAGAAAGCCAATGAATACCAATAAGAAGCCAATACAGGTAATCCTGACCCTGGCAATTACACCATTGTCTTAAAACCAACAGGGTGAGGCGGCACCCCAAAAAAAGACAATGCAATCCTAAATTGCATTGAGAGATACAATCAAGAACAAAGGAGATACTAATATAATCTATAAAGCTGTTTCTGACACAGCTTCCTAAACCATAATTACGCACACACTTATTTTAAAAGCAAGACTTATTTTATTGCAATGCTGGGAATTGTTTTCATTCCCACACGCAATTGATCTCAAGAATAAACACACACCTTTCAGCTCTGTGAAATGCTGCCAAAAACAGAAGTATCAAATGAACTAGAAAAGAAACCAACCGAAGTACAAAAAAACCCAACCGAAGTACAAAGAGCTTCAAGAATGACTCTGAACTGATCGAACTACTTTGCTTCCTGCAAAGGTTTTGTCATCTTGGCCTGACCTTTATACCTTATGGGAGGGGCAATCACCTCCCAGCCTTACTCTCGTGTCGCCCCTTTTGTTTCAGTTGCTCTTGCCTTCTAGCAGCTCTGTGCATACGCACACTGGGAACAGGCTCTCCCGGGTCCTCTGCCTCGCTGCTGCCAGGCTCCGAAGTCAGCACCCCACTCCCAGATGGTCCTGGCCCCATCTCTGCATCGGATGCAGGACCTTCTCCAGACTCCCTGACTGGTCCCTGTTCTTCCCCACTGTCCGATTCCGTTGCCGTCTGCACAAGAACCACAACAAAAGCCTTAGTAAGACCATACCCAATTTTGGTCACCGCACGATAAAAAAGATGTTGAGACTCTAGAAAGAGTTCAGAGAAGGACAATCAAGATGATTAGGGGACTGGAGGTAAAACATATGCAGAGCGGTTGCTGGAAGTGCATATGTCTAGTTTAATGAAAAGAAAGACTAGGCGAGACATGATAGCAGCAGGGGTGGGATTCAAATTTTTCAACAACCGGTTCTGTGGGTGTGGCTTAGGTAGTGAGTGTGGCTTGGTGGTCATGTTATTGGCTGGGCGTAGCCAACTCAACATCACTCACATCGAGGCGCGCATCTCCTCGCCTGGCCTCTCATGGATTGTGGGGATGCTGCAACAGTCGTAAGTGTGAAAAATGATCATAAGTCACTTTTTTCAGTGCCATTGTAACTTTGAATGGTCACTCCACACAAGCAAAGTACCGGCAAAGGAGGGGGGAAAAACTCCAGAGAAGTTCTAGAGACAGGAAGTCTAGTCCTGCCAAGAATGTAATAAGGGTTAATAGAGAGGCAGTTTCTGTAAGTAACACCAGAATGTTTCCTTCCTGCCTTCCTTACAGGATTAGGCCAGTAATTTCTTCTAACAACTGGTTCTCTGAACTGCTTAGAGTGTTAACAACCGGTTCTAGCGAATAGGTGTGCACTGGTAGAATCCCACCCCTGAGATAGCAGTCTTCAGAAGTTGTGGATGCTCCATCCACTGGAAGTTTTCAAGAAGAGATTGGACACCTGAAATGGTATAGGATTTCGTGCCTGAACAGGAGGTTGGACTAGAATATTTCCAAGGTCCCTTCCAACTCTGTTACTCTGGTGCTCTTCAGGTTGTCAAGGTTGAGAAATGGTGGTATGATCTCTATATTAAAATGGACAGAAACCTTCCAAAGCTGCTAGAAACAATACTGTGAGTAACCAGCATTGATTGATGGATTATGCCGCATCAAATTGTTATCCTCTCTTAGCAATCACATAAAAAGATTTTTTTCCCCCAGGAAGGTCTGTCTCCTCCCTGGTCCTCCACGTTTTTCAATGGGCAGACTGTCTATGGCAGGGGTCGCCAACCTTTTGGACCTCAGGGACCACCAAACTCATAATTTTAAATCCCGCGGACCAGAGACCCTGGGAAAAACCCCCCAAAAGTCTTCAGGAAAATTCCCCACCCTATTTTCCTACCGATCGATCATTCTTTATTTCGGATCACAGAATACCATCTCCAGCTCCGTTCTCGGGGGGAGAGAGAGAGAGAGAGACTTTTGGCTTCATGCAAGGAAAGCATCAGAAGAAGCAGAAGTCTTTCTTTCTCTCCCCCAAACTCTGCTAGAAATGAGTCTTTGTGAGACTTGTTGCGCCAACGCAGCCTCTTGGAGAAGGATGCCTTGCAGGGTCCCAAAAACTCATTTCTGGCAGAGTTTGAGGAGAGAAAGAAAGACTTTTGCTGCTTTCCTTGCGTGCAGCCAAAAGCAGAAGAAAGAAGCAGAAAGAAGCAGCTCGGTGGCCAGGCCGGGTGCACAAGATGAGTGGGGCAAGTTCCCTCCTCCACCCTTTCCCCCCTCCTCTCACTACCTTGTGTTGTTTGCAATGCAAGCGATGTAAGCCTTGTGTTCCCGTGGGCCATGTAGGCGGTGCACAGCCTTGTGTTCCTGCGCAGCCTGGATTAATTGCTTTGGGGGGTGCTTTGGGGGTGGGTTTCTACCGGTTCTGTCCACCTCTGTAGAGCCGGTAGCTCTGAAGAGCAGCAGACATAGAACCGTTTCTATGTCTGCTGATGTTTTTGCCCACTCATCCACCTGGGCTCTTACCTGACCTTTATTTCCTGCGTTTTCAACTTCAGCTGCTGTACGAGGCACAGCTGCAGTTAAAAAAGCAGGAAAAAAAGGGCTTTTTCAAAGGCTGCTTCTCTTCACGCAGCGTGCTGATGATGATTTACAGGCACGCGCCGGCAGGGTGCAGGGAAGCACATCGTAGTAAATCTCGTAAATCACCGAACTGGTAGTTAACCCTGTCGGAACCCACCCCTGGGTCCGAATGCCCAAAAATCTCTCCCAGCCCAACCAGAGAACAATTCAGTGACCAATCAGGATTACAGATATGACCACGTGACATGAACTACATCTCCCATGAGGTATTAACTACATTTCCCATGAAATGTAGTTAATACCTCATTAAGGGGGAAGCTCTCATTCCTAAACTATATACTGTCTAAATCTAACCAGCATCCTTGAGGGGGCAGCTTTCATTTCTAAACTAACTATATACTGTCTAACCAGCACACTTATGACTGGTTTGCCATTCGTTACTTCTGGTCAATTATGTCCTCCCTTGTTCTCTAGAATTTATCTTGAAAAATCCAATCCCATCTCCCTGCTCTAAAACAAAGCAACCCAAGTCACTGATTTTCCAAGTAATTCAAAGCTTGACCTATTGGGAGAAAGAAATTCCAGTAGCCACAGCATTTATCATGCTATAGAATTGTGATGTAACCAGAATGCTGCAACATTCTGGCATCAAGGATTAGCAGTAAATGTGTGCGGCAGAAGCCAAAAAAGCCAATGCAATCCTAGGTTGCATGAACAGAGGGATAGAATCAAGATCATGTGAAGTAATAGTAGTGCTTTATAAATCCTAAGTAAGACCACACCTGCAGTGCTACATTTACATGTTTTGGTTGCCACGTTATAAAACAAAAGATGTTGAGACTTTGGAAAAAATGCAAAGAAGAGCAACTAAGATGATTATGGAGAACGGTTGGAGGAGGGAGTGAGGCACCAGCATGCACCAGATTTGTGATACGAAACCCAGCATGGTTATCTGGTTGCTGTATATACTGTCATGTTTGTGTATTATAATAATAATAACAATAACAACAATAATAGCAACAACAATAATAATAATTGAACAATTATTATTAATTATTAATTATTAATTATTATTATTATTATTATTATTATTATTATTATTATTATTATTATTATTATTATTATTATTACAGTATACACAGCATGGTTATCTCGTCTGCTGTGTATACTGTCATAATAATAATAGTAATAATAGGGAAGTGTTCGACTAGTGATTTGTGATAGGAAACCCAGCATAGTTATCTCGTTTGCTGTGTACACTGTTGTTTTTTGTGAATAATAACTATTATTATTGTTGTTGTTGTTGTTGAGGTAATTTCCGGTTAGGAGAATGAACACATACAGGGAGACGTATAGAGAGTAGTGTTTGAATAATACACACACAGTACACAGATACACTGTACAGTAAATGTAGGTTTTTATTTCCAGAAAGTTTAAGCAAAATTCAAGATAAACAGTCCAAAAGTCATTCACAGGTAAATCAGTCAGTTTTTCAATCCAGGGATAATCCAGTAACAAAGTCCAGTGTCAAAAAACAGTTCAGTATCAGACTTACATTAAATTCCAGTAATATCAGTCAATTAGAAGAAATGGAGCAACGGCAATACTTTCCAACAGATGGAAACAGAGATACACTCTCTTCTGAGACTCAAACTAAAAACTAAACAACCCAGGTTTCTGGCTCCATCTTATGGCCGTTTGCAAAACCACACCTAATTACAGTTTTGCATTTTCTTAAAGATAACAGTTTTAAAATGTTTATCCTGGATTATATATTTCTAACCCAAATAGCTGTTTGGTGACTTATATTCCTAACATTTTACTATTACTATTATTACTATTATTATGACTATTATTATTATTATTATTATTATTATTATTATTATTATTATTATTATTATTATTATTATTATTATTATTATTTTATTTATTTTTTTAATTATTATTATTATTATTATTAAAAAAAGCTGCCTTCGGATCTTGCAGCAAGGATGGCGCTGCCGAGAGCGGCTTTAGCTCCCAGCACAGCATCTGATCCAGCCGGGCGGCGATCCCCGGCTGAACCCCGGCGATGGGAAGAAGGATCTCTCGGGCGTGTCCGCCTGGGAACGTCGGAGCTCCCCCAACATCCCCGCGTGTCTCCCTTGCCCGCTTTCACCTCCCCCCGCCTTTTTCGGACCGGTGAAGGTGGACCCGCTGGAACTGAGGTGGCTGAGAGGAGGAGGAGGATGAGGAGGAGGGTGGGAGGGGAGGTAAAGGAAACAGCCCGGCGTGAATGAAAAGCAAACGAGTGATTGAATGAAGAAGAACCCGGAGGGGACGGCGGGGGGAAGGAGCGCACCACCCGCAGGAACAGCCGCGGGCGGGGTGGGAGTGGGGGAAGAGAGAGACAGAGAGCCAGAGAGACGCTGGTCACGGGGTGGGGACATACTGAGGAAGAGGAAGGAGACGCCGTCGCTATTGGCGGCCGTCGCTGCCCGTCAGAGCCCCCCTCCCTCACGACGCTACGTTTCCTGCCGCTCGGCGGAGCCACCCGAGGAAGTGGCCCACGCCGGGATGAGGCCACCGCCGCCCAAGCGCTGGAGCAGCATCTAAGCCTGTCTCTCTCTCTCCCCCCCTCCCAACCGGCTCTGAGCTCCCGGCTTCTCCTCCTCCATCCGCGCATCTCTGAAGCCGGCTCCGCCATGGCCTGGCTCTGGAAGCGCGGGGGGTGAACGGACCAGGGGGGTCTCCAGGAGCCCCGAAACCGGCTACCCACCCCCAGCCACCCCCACCCCCAAAAGCGGGGCACGCAGCCACGTAAGTAAAAGCCGGGCGGGGGTGGGTGGAAGTTTGGACTTCAACTCCCATCATTCCCTAAGAATGGGGGGGGGGGGCTGGCTGGGGTGGGGGGTTAATCAGAAGGTATGGGGGAGTCAGGTCTGGATCAGAAGGTCTGGATCAGAAGGTCTGGATTGCCAAGTCCGGCCATTGGATGCTTCTAGACTCCGGAATTGATCGCCAGATGCCCCTCCTCCTCCTCCCCGCCTTGGATCTTAGCCGGACGTTGCTTGGCATACATGCCTTCTGCCTGTATCGAGGGATAGTAAGTCAGCTGTGCTGCGTTTGATCTCTCCCCTCCCCCCTCCCCCCAATATATGCCTCCCTCCAGTCCCCCCAGTTGTGTATTTCTGGGGTCCCAAGGCCTGCTGCTCCCCCCTCCCCTTTTTCAGGGAAGGGATCTGGGTCAGTAGTTGGGTGGGTGGGAGGGAAGGTTGCTATGGGGTGACTGGAGGTTTATTGGGGTGAAGGGAGGGAGATTGGAAGGAGGGGTGACTTGTGGGGGGTAGTGATGGAAGGAGCAAAGCCCAGTGGGGGCTGGTTTTTAAGGTGGGCAAGCCCTGAGGAGAAGTCTTAGGAAAGGCTTGAAGTCATCAGGACTGGAAAGTAAAAAAAAATGGGGGAGAATTGGGGAGGGGGAATCATGAGATGGAATTGGGAGGCGAGAAAAGGGGTCAAAGTGGGGGGAGTTCTGGAAAACTAGGATGGTATAATAATGCAGTGCAAGACCTGGAAAATAATATTTACATCATGTTCTAGCGGAGTTTCTTGCAGTTGTGGCATAGGAGGAGCTTAGTGGATTAGTTAAGAAAAAGATAAGCATCCCACGAGTTGTGTTTGAGATAGGCGAATTATTGTGGTTCTAGGCTGGCTTTTGTACAAGCCTTGCTAATGGCCTGTGATTTTCTTCAGTGGTTTCTCTTTTCCTTTAATAGTGATCCTGAGCAACCAAGTGCCGTGAATTCTTGCAGCAGCCTTACTGGGATGGCATTGATCAACCCCATTTTATCGACTGTGAAAATCCTATTTGGAAGACCAATTTGTCTTGGCTTACCTGGGATTTTAAACCTAAGGCTCTTGAATTTTGAGAGACATGTCTAACGTGGAAGAGTTTGGAACTGCATTATGTAGTAGATATGGCTGGAAAGATGGAGGGTTGTGTGATTCTAAAATTAAAGCAATGTGTATGGGCTTCATTGTACTAACTTTGGAGTCTCCTGCAACATCCAGCATTAGAAGGGGTAATTGGTTAAAAAAAAACACCTCCCAGTAAAAATATCCATAGCAATCATGAGGGAATAGTAAGAATACTCTTATAGCAATAATGAGAAAGCAATAAGAACCCTCTTATTACTTACATGCCACCGTTTGATGGAATTTGAAGTATTTTGTCTGTTTTTATGTTTCAGCCACCCTTACAAGATCCTTACTAGATATATCAGGATTACTCTAAAAGTCTTCCTGCGGGGAGTATCTAAGGCTACTAAGCTCAAGGATTGCTCAAGGCTGCTTCTGAGTAGGAATGTGAGATTTTTACACATGAGTAAGTGTTGCAAGACTCGAATTAAGGCCCTCCTGGCTTTTCTGGTGCTAGACGTCTTTCAGAGATGACAAATGAGGAAGGTAGCTGGAGGGACAATTTGATATAAGGGTTGAGACACCAGGCTAGAAACTGGGAGTCCATGAGTTTTAGTCCTGTCTTAGGCACAAAGTCAGCAAGGGTGACCTTGGGCTAAATCATTCTTTCTCAGCCCCCAGGAAGAAAGTGGCAGTTGCAAACTACTTCCGAAAATGTTGCCAAGAAAACTGCAGGAACTTGTTCAAGCAGTTCGCAGGAGTCAACACTGACTGGAAGGCATTGAAAAATATATATATATATATATGGATGAGTGATACAGAAGAGAAGGCATGGCTAGACAGGTGTTGCTCAATCATGGCTGGCTGAGGAATTCTGGGAGTTGAAGTCCACCTATCTTAAGGCCACGGAGTTCATTTATGTAGGAGATGAGTACAGGTAAGTCCTTGACTTACGACTACGATTGAGCCCAAAATTTCTGTTGCGAAGTGAGATACTTGTTAAGTGGGTTTTGCCCCATTTTACAACCTTTCTCGCCACGGTTGTGAAGTGAATCACTGCAGTGAACAACATGGTTTGGTTGCCCTATTGATTTTGCTTGTCAGAAGGCTGCAAAAGGTGACCCTGGGACACTTCAGCCGTCATAAATATGAGCCAGTGGCCAAGCCTGTGAATGTTGATCATGTGACTATGGAGATGCTGCAACGGTTGTAAGTATGAAAAACGGTCGTAAATCACTTTTTCCAGTGCCGTTGTAACTTTGAATGGTCACTAAACCAACTGGTGTAAGTCGAGGACTTACCTCTATGCTTTTCCACAATATAAAGTTTTAAATGAGGACATGGAGTCCTCCACTAAACATCCGTTTGTTAAGTGACGGTTCCTCACGCTTACAACCGTCGCAGCATCCCAAGGTCACGTGATCAAAATCCAAGAGCATGGCAACCAGCATGTATTTAACCATAGTTGAAGCATCCTGGGGTTACGTGATTACCATTTGAGGTCTTCCCAGATGGTTTCTGAGAAGCAAAATCGAATTTAGGGAAAGCTGGATTCATTAAACAACTCTAGCGATTAGCTTAACCGTCATGGTTTAAAAAAAAAAAAGGTCGTAAAATCGAGCAAGACTCATTTAACAATGTTGTTAAGCAATGGATATTCTGTTCCTGATTATAGTTGTAAGTCGAGGATTACCTGTACTGTAATAGCCTTACTACTCTTAGGTGGACATAATTAAATTCACTTTTCCTTTTGGAGTTGCAATGGAAGGTCAATAGAATATGGCATCTGTTGCACAGCGATGGGGCAAAACCCCTTCAGCAAGTTTGCAAGATTATAATTTAAATTTGTGCGGCTGAGAATTCCAAATTGCTCTAAATGCTATTCTCAATTAGGCAACCTGATTATATTCATGCATTGCAACCAATCACTTTTAATTTAGTTCTGATGAATAAACCATAATAGACCGGATTCTGACAGCATGTAATACTTAATATAACTTTTAAACCATAATGGGGTTTGCTTGGATGAGTATGTGATTTATAAACCATTTTAATAGCCTGTTTTAATGTAGTCTGTTAGCTGAGCCAAATTACGATTGAGCAAACTGTACGTCAGTATATTGTGCCTTTATCAAAACGTAGTTATTAATTAAAACCATGGTGGCCTATTAAGCTATCCTTGCCATTTCCATTTCTTCTTAGTAACCTACAAGTGACGAGGAAATGTTTCTGAACCTTACAGAAAGATCTATATAATCTGGAATGTAATCAAAATGTGATATAAGCGACTGGTTCAGAATCAATAGGTGGAGATACAAGGAACAAATAAAAGTTAGTGTCCTCCCAAACGGTATAGTGGGTCATGCCCTTATTGAGCATGTGAGCAAACATTTCACTGTGTCTGTTTGGAAAAGAATATGTAACCAGGTCACCCAGTGATCCTAAACACACAAATAGATCAGTAGAATGACCGAAGTAGAAGAAAGTTTACATTTTGGAAGCTCAATTATGACAGCTTAGGTGAAGCTCGGGTCACGTTATAGATCACAGCACTGTGGATCATGGATAGTTTTAAAGAGTTTGCAAATTTTCATCGCTGTGATTGTGGGAACTGGGTTTCCTTCTGGTACTTTCTGATAGAGTAGCACGTCGGTTCATAATAATGATCAGCATTCTCTGCTTGAAATGAAACTCTGGCATGGTGGTTTAGAATAGAGAGCTAGTTTGGTCTAGTGGTTAAAAGGCTTCAGGCTAGAAAGCAGGTGACTGAGTTCTAGTCCTGCCTGAGGCATAAAAGCCAGCTTGGATGACTTTGGGCGAATCATTCTCGGCCCAGCCCACTTCACCGCTATTGTATGAGTGATTCTCTGTTGGGAAAAATAGAGAAAGAAGGAGCAATAGATACATCGATCATTTTAAATTATTTACAAAGTAATAAAGGTGGGATAAAATCAAATGATACGGGCAAACAGCACGTCACCTTCCAAAACTCCAGTTATCCCTCAGTTTTGGGAAAGTTTCCTGGACTGGCTAGAGTTTGGGTTTAATTACATATCACATTACTTATCTAGGTCTTAGAGTTTGGGGGGCCATGGGTTCAAATCCTGGTGTACAAGTACTGCTACCGTATATAGAGATAGGACTTTATGTGCTGTTGTGCCTTACAAGGAAGGAGGGAAAATGTTAGTCGTTATAAAGATCATTATCAGCAAACAATTGGTGGCTGAATGCAGAAGCTCAATGGATCAGTTTCAAAACAAGGAAGTTGTGCCTCAAATATATTTGGGAGACATGCTTCTTCATAGTCAAGACAATAGAACACGCCAAGCACTCCCGCAGATAACCTTGGTGTGGAGAAGGCCAGTGAAGCAGAACTTACTTCCTTATGTAGCAGGCTGTTCCACTGGGTGATATCTAGTACTTTACAGTCAAGAAGTTCCTTCTGGCCTCAACACATGTCCTCATAGGTCCATTCTTTCTTCCTGTGACAGCTCTTTCTATGTTTTTCTACCTCAGCAACAGGTGGGCTTCAACTGCCAGAATTCACATCCTAAAGTGACCGAGATGGAGAAACACGGCTTTAGATAAACCTTACAGGCTAGCCACAGATTCTTTAAATGTTTTTAGATGTTTGCTTACTGACTCCCTAGTATCTTGAGAACACTGCTTTACGGTCACTTAATTTCTCATTGTCCTTTTTGAATTGCGGTGGCAGAACTGAACCGAATGGATGATCAGGGCAGAGTAGACTAGAGTTGAACTATGGTCAGGGCAGAAGTAAATTAAACTATGATGAGGGGAGAAGAGGTGTTGAACTGTTATCAGGGCAGAAGAGCACTTATCATCTATGATCTGGGTTTTGTGTTCCCATTTATAAACTTCAAGACAGCTTTTTCCTTTGTAGTAGCTGCATCACAGTGTACTGGCTTATGTTTAACTTGTCAGTTAACAACATCCAGATCACATGTATTGCTATTAAAACCAATGCTCCATTGTATATCACACAAGAGTCACCTTGGGGTTGAGATGGGTGGCAAATAAATGTAATAAAAATAAAAAGGCACTTTTTCATTTTTTTTTCCTTCCTAGATGCAGAATCTTACATTTCCTTCTGGCCCGCAGTTCCCTATTTTATTTATTTATTTGATTTTTTTAAAAAAATCTTGCCTTCATTGCTTTATAAGTAACTCAGGGTGATGAACGTACTTAACGTTTCTTCTTCCTCCTATTTTCCCCACAACAACAACCCTGTTGAGGTAGACTGGGCTGAGAGACAGCGATTGGCCCCAAAGTCTCCCAACCGGTTCTCATGACTTAAGTGGGGACTCGAACTCACAGCCTCCTGGTTTCTAGGCTGGCACCTTCACCACTATAGCAAACTGCCTCTAGTTTTTTGGTTTTTTTTACCCTTCCGTACTCTTAGCCGCTACTCCAAGATTTGTGTTACCTTCGCATTTCATAATCCTCCCCTCAGCACTTTCCTCCTATCGTTAATTAAAAATGCTGATCAGCATGGGCCTCAAAAAGAGCCCCCTGGGGTGCTCGGTTCCCATTCCCAAGCCGGTGTGGAGCCATTTATGCACCCTCTTTGGCTGTGGTGGTCATTCAGTCGTCTGTGAAGCCATCCAGCCATTGTATCGCTTTAGACCAGGGGTGTCAAACTCAAGGCCCATGGGCCAGATTTGGCCTGCGGGGTGCTTAGATCTGGCCTGTGGGCTTGCCCTGGAAACAGTGAAGGACTGGCCCGCGGTGCCTTTGCCAGCAAAAACGGGGCTCGGGGAGGCCACATGCAGCCCGCCTGGGTTCCATTTTCGGCCGCGATGGCCTCTTGCAACCCCCTGCCAGCAGAATCAGAGCTTGGGGAGGCTGGCAGGTTTTCAGTGGCAGAGGGCCGCAGGAGGCCGTAATGGCCGAAAACGGATTCTCCGTGAGGGATGTGGAGCTGGCTATGCCCCCCCTCAACATCCCCCCCCAGGTCAAACACAACCCTGATGCGGCCCTCCATGAAATCGAGTTTGACGCCCCTGGCTTGGACCACATTTTGCCATGTTGTTAATAGGGATTCATCTTTCCCCTGACTGGGAGGCAGCAGTCACAAGGCAAAAAATTTGTCTGGAAGCATGCACACAGCGTTTCATAACTGAAAGAAAAAAGTTGCAGTGCCGATGTAATTTTAGTGCTAAGAAATAGGATAACAAAGGTTCAAATGGGTTTCCCTTCCTAGCTTGAAATCTGTCACCGTCACCTCAGGGTGTATTTAAAACAGATTACCGAGTCTCCACATCAGAAGAAACCGTAATGACTGCTGAGTTATGAGCATGAGTTATGACTGAAATTGCGGGCTCAATTAAGTTGTAAGATGAGGAGTTGCCTGTATTGTAGCCAAATTCTTCAATAGTCTGTTAAATTTTCATACAACCAGGGGGCTGGACCTTGGGCCTGGTGACACGATCTGTATATTATTCCTGTGTATATTCTGAAATGGGTGGGCCTCTTATTATGTTATTGAACTGGAGGGAATCATAGATGTGGAGTCAGATGTGTATCTCCATTCAAAATCCAAGAAAGAAAGACTCCATTGTTATAGAGCACTGATGGCAATTGCTTTTTGTTGTGGCATGCCGAAAGTGTGCGTGTGCTGCCACCCACAATGCAATGTGCCCCACCTCCCCTGCACATGCGTGTGCAACACCCCCATTACCTGCACTGCGCATGCCTCCCAGCTGATTTTTGGCCCATTTGAGACTGTTTTCGCCCTCCCTGAGGCTCAAGGGAAGCCTCAGGATGCCGAAAAACGGGCCTTTCGGAAATACCAGAAGTGCCCGTTTTCAGCCTCCAGATGGGCCTCTGGAGCCCGGGGGAGACCGTTTTCGCCCTCCCAGAGGCTCGAGGGAAGCCTCTGGAGCCGCTGGAGGCTGAAAATGGGCCCGTTTCAGCACTTCCGGTATTTCCAGAAGGCCCGTTTTTCGGCCTCCCAAGGCTGCAGAGGCTTCCCTCGAGCCTCTGGGAGGGCGAAAATGGCCTCAAGTGGGCCGAAATTCAGCTGGGAGGCATGCGCAGTGCAGGTAAGTTTGGCTGGGGCTCGCGTGCCCACATAAATGTCTCTGTGCCACAAGTTCGCAGGTTTATAGAGAAAAGGACTTTTACTGAATCTGAAGTGGTAGCATCAGAAGAATACAAGATCTGAGGCAATAGGCGCAAAAAATCACGTTTAGAAAGTTATCCCATGTCCCCACCCCCAACAGTTCAAACTGGCCATCCAGTCTGAGGTGTGTATAATGTCATGTAGAGAGATAAGAGGCTATATCTGCGCAGTAAGAAAACATCCCAACTTTTACATTTCACCAGCTTAAACCTCCACCCTTCTCCCCACAAAGCCCAATTATTCTTCCCTCCCCCTGTTTCTATGGCAGCTGGAAAGACAAGCAGGAGGAGGATTCTTGGAGGCTGACATGTGGAAAGAATCCAGTACAGGTAGTCTTTGAATTACAACAGTTTGTTTAGCGACCATTCGAAGTTACAACGGCACTGAAAACAAGTGACTCGTGGCCCTTTTTCACATGACCGTTGCAGCATCCTCATGGTCCCATGATTTACATTCAGATGCTTGGCAACTGGGTCATATTTAGGACGGTTGCAGTGTCCCTGGATCACGTGATCCCCTTTTGCGACCTTCTGACAAGCAAAGTCAACGAGGAAACCGGATTCACTTCACAACCGTGTGTCACTAATTTAAGAGCTGTTAGTGGATTCACTTCCCAACGGTGGCAAGAAAGGTCGTAAAACGGGGCAAAACTCACTTAACTCATTTCTCACTTAGCAGCACAAATTCTGGGCTCCGTTGTGGTCGTAAGCCCAGGACTACCTGTATATAACATTCAGCTCTGGTTAAATCCACACATCCCGAAGTTGCCCAAGTTTCAGAAACACTCTGTTGGGGCTCCGACAATCCACCCTCATTCAAATCATGAGTCTCTAGCCGCCTCTCTCAGAGTTTAAAAAAAAATCATTTATTAGGAGTGAACATGTTGGCGTTACCTGGGTGCAGCTGACTCTGAGACACATCCTTCATCTCCCCCTTGACTCTGGTCTTCCGCCACCCCCAGATGTATATTCTCCAATGGGACACATCCATAGCCAAGAGTCATCAATCATGCTCTCCAGTAATAATCTTGCGTGCCAAAAGCTCCGGCCGCCTAGAGATGATCTATGAAGCATTTAAGGAATGCACTACTTCCCTCACTCCCTTTCTGCTGACAACACTAAAAGACCAGAGAAATATTTTTGAGTTGACATTCGGCTCCCCTCACACTGATACACTGATTTAGAATTGCTAATCCTTGACATGTCCACAATTGAGCCGGAAATTTCCATTGGGAAGGAAGATGGTTGTTAAGTGAGTTTTGCCCCGTTTTATTTTCTTGTCACACTTGTTAAGCGAATCGCTGCAGTGGTTACGTTAGTCACAGGGTTGTTAAGTGAATCTGGCTTCCCCATGGACTTTGCTTATCAAAAAGGTCTCAAACGGTGACCCAATGACCCCGGGATGCTGCAGCCGTTGTAAATATGAATCCGTTGCCAAGTATACGAATTTTGATCATAACAATAGCACTTAGACCTACCCTGTTTCTCCAACAATACGGCCTCCCCCAATAGGAAGTCCCAGCATGTTTTATAGTCATGAAATGAAATTAAGCCCCTCCCCCCAAATTAAGGCCTATATTAAAACATGCGAAATGGGGGGGGGGAATGGTGGGGGGGGGGCTTGCCATTAGGAAGTACTTTTGTTGCACACCCGGATATGGTGCTGCCTGCGTTGACCCCGATACGAAGTGCCCCACCAACGCCGAGGTCAACATCCAAGCCATCGCCACCCGCCCGCCCAAAGATGCAAAGGGGGGGGGGGAATTAAGTCACCCCCGAAAAGACAGCCTAGCCATTTTTTCGGTGCTCAAAAAAAAAAAAAGACCCGGCCTTACTATATGAGAAACACGGTATATACCACTTTATAATGCTTTACAGCCCTCTCAAAGTAGTTTACAGAGTCAGCACATTGCCCCCAACAATTTGGGTCCTCATTTTACCCACCTCGGAAGGATGGAAGGCTGAGTCAGCCTTGAGCCTGGTGGGATTCGATATGACCATCGGGACACCGCAGTGGTTGTAAGTGGCTGGTTACTTGTTACCGTTCTACCATCAAGAGCACTTTGGCATATTGTGTAATGGTGTGGTATTCTGGATGCTCTGTAGTGGATAAGAAGATGCTCCAGAGAGTTATAAACACAGCACCAAAAATCATCGGTCGCTCTCTTTCTTCTTTGGAAGAGATTGCGAAGACCAGACTCCTCTCTAGAGCACTAAAAATCTCCACAGACCGTTCTCATCCTGGTCATTCATACTTCGAACTGTTACCATCAGGAAGGCGTTATAGGTGTCTTAAAATGAGGACTAATAGATTGAGAAACAGTTTCTTTTCCAAGGCAGTAATTGTCTTGAATCAAGCAGTGCATTTGTGATTTAGTCCTATGTATACAGTGGCATTTTTAAACTATTTAACTTACTAAATGTTTTAGATAGGTTTTAGGCTAGGTTTTTAATTATTATATTATTATTTTAATTATTTTTATTTTAATACTTGTAGCGTGATTGTGATGTGGTGTTTGGGGCACTGTGTTGGAGGAGCTTTCAAATTTCATTGTATTCGTGGAATGCAATGACAATAAAGGTAAAATTCTAAATTCTAATTCTAAAGTGCGAAAAACGGTCCTAGGTCACTTTTTAAATTGCCGTCGTAACTTTGAATGGTCATTGAACGAATAGTTCTAAGTCAAAGACACTTTTTTACTGAAACGTTTATGATGATGCTTTGTTTTTATAAAAAATGGCAGTTCCAGGGGTTATTGAAGATGGACCATTGGAGTATCTTAGGGTTGGTTTTTGGCTAGGCTGGTGTTCATAGAGGGTTTGGAAAGTTTTTTAGATGGTGTTTGAGTCTTCAATCAGTCAATGAAGTCTTTAGTTTTTCCAAATAGAGCCTCCCGTTTAGGGTGTCAAACTCGATCGTAAGGATAAAGCAACAAAGTTACAGCCATACAGTCACAAGTGGGAGGGGATGGGTGATAAGGAGTGATGAGAAGATTAATAGTAATAGTAATGCAGACTTTGTAAACAGTTGGACAGTGTTGAGGGAATTATTTATTTAGCAGAGTGATAGCTTTCGGGGAAAAACTCCCCTTGTGTCTAGTTGTTCTGGTGTGCAGTGCTCTATAGCGTCGTTTTGAGGGTAAGAGTTGAAACAGTTTATGTCCGTGATGTGAGGGGTCTGTAAATATTTTCACAGCCCTCTTTTCGACTCGTGCAGTATACAGGTCCTGGATTGAAGGCAGGTTGGTAGCAGTTGTTTTTTCTGCAGTCCTAATTATCCTCTGAAGTCTGCGTCTGTCCTGTTGGGTTGCAGAACCAAACCAGACAGTTATTAGAGATGAGGGGTTCCCCCCAACCCCCGGTCCATGGACCAGCACCGGGTCGTAGCCCCATCAGCAGGATGCAGACAGCACGCAAAACCATGCCCCCTCCGGTCCACAGAAAAACCTCTCTCCACGGAACTGGTCCCTGGTACCCAAAATGTTGGGGGGGGGGTATCTCTTCATTTGGATCAGGGGTGTCCAACCTTGGCAACTTTAAGACTTGTGGTCTTCAACTCCCAGAGTTCCTCAGCCAGCAGAGCTTAAAGTCTTAAAGTTGCCCAGGTTGGACACTGATTTAGATAGATCCATGCCTCTTCAGGCTGTTTAAGGCCTTCAAGTAGGTGAGGTCTGGTTGGACCCATGCAATATAGGTGGTATGACAGCAATTGAGTCCAGAATTTACATTGCAGAGTGAAACATTTGTTAAACAGGTTTTGTCCCATTTTGCAACTTGCCCCGTTTTTAAAGTGAATCCCTGTGGTTGTTAAGTTAGTAACATGGTTGTTAAGTGAATCTGTCTTCCCCATTGCCTTTTGCTTGTCAGAAGGCAGTGGGGATGATGCAGCCACAGTCATAAGTGTGAAAAATAGTCCAAAGTCCCTTTTTCCAGTGTTGTTCAAACTTCGAACAGTCACTACACGAACTGTTGTAAGTTGAGGACTAGTTATACCTCTCTGATCTTGGCCAACCAAGTGATGTTATAGCCCAGTCCTTTATGGGGACCGGGATAGGGAAGAGCAAACTTTGGCTTACTTACTTTGATCAGGATTCAGTGATTGTGGGTTTTGGATCCTTGTGAACCTGGATCTGGGGATTTCTCACTGTTTGTCCTAGAAGGGAGCTGGTGCACAGTTTGGACCCTGTATTGTTCCAGTTACATTCATTCCTGGATCAGGAGGCCCTGCTTACGATCACACAAAGAGCAACAGCACTTGTTTGCAGTGCTTTTACAGCCCTCTCTAAGCAGTTTACAGTGTCAGCACATTTCCCTCCAACCATCCGGGTCCCCATTTTATCCACCCCGGAAGGATGGAAGGCTGAGTCAACCTTGAGCCTGGTGAGACTCGAACTGCCAAATTGCAGGCAGCCGGCAGGCAGCAGAAGTAGCCTGCAGTACTGCACTCTGACCACTGGGAAGGAAGGAAGGAAGGAAGGAAGGAAGGAAGGAAGGAAGGAAGGAAGGAAGGAAGGAAGAAGGAAGGAAGGAAGGAAGGAAGGAAGGAAGGAAGGAAGGAAGGAAGGAAGGAAGGAAGGAAGGAAGGAAGGAAGGAAGGAAGGAAGGAAGGAAGGAAGGAAGGAAAGGAAGGAAGGAAGGAAGGAAGGAAGGAAGGAATGAAGGAAGGAAGGAAGGGAAGGAAGGAAGGAAGGAAGGAAGGAAGGAAGGAAGGAAGGAAGGGCAATAGCACTTAGGCTTATGTACCGCTTCACAGTGTTTACAGCCCTCTTTAAGCAGTTTACAGAGTCAGCATTATTTCCCCCAACAGTCTGGGTCCTCATTTTACCCACCTTGGAAGGATGGAAGGCTGAGTCAACCTTGAGCTTGGTGAGTTTCGAACTGCCAAATTGCAGGCAGCCAGCAGAAGTAGCCTGCGGTACTGCACTCTAACCACTGCACCAAAGTTTAGTCACTTCCTAGGTTAAGCGAGTCTTCCCTGATTTTACGACTTTTGGGGGGGTCATGGTTGTTATGCAAATCACTGCTGTTCTTAAGTGAGTCATGTGGTTGTTAAGTGAATCCAGTCCCCCCCCCCCATTGACTTTGCTTGTTGGAAGCTAGCTGGGAAGGTCACAAACGGGGATGACACAATCCGGGGAAGCTGCAGTTGCCCTAACCGCACGCTCAGGGGTGGGATTCTACCGGTTCGCACCTATTCGCTAGAACCGGTTGTTGACATTCTAAGCAGTTCGGAGAACCGGTTGTTAGAAGAAATTACTGGCCTAATCCTGTAAGGAAGGCAGGAAGGAAACATTCTGGTGTTGCTTACAGAAACTGCCTCTCCGTTAACCCTTATTACGTTCTTGGCAGGACTAGACTTCCTGTCTCAGGAATGTCTCTGCAGTTTTTCCCCACCCTCCTTTGCTGGTACTTTGCTTGTGTGGAGTGACCATTCAAAGTTACAATGGCACTGAAAAAAGTGACTTATGACCATTTTTCACACTTACGACTGTTGCAGCATCCCCACAGTCATGAGAGGCCAGGCGAGGAAATGCATGCCTCGATGTGATTGATGTTGAGCTGGTCATGCCCAACCAGTCACATTACCACCAAGCCACGCCCACCAACTAAGCCACGCCCACAGAACCGGTTGTTAAAAAAATTGAATCCCACCCCTACACACGCTGGTTGCCAAGCGCCTGAATTTTGAACATGTCCCCCATGACTGCAATGGTTCTAAGTGCGAGGATCGGCTGTAAGTTATTTTTTTTCAGTGGGATTGTCATTTCAAACTGTCTCACCAAACGAATGATTGTGTGATGATCCGGGGCGTGACACAAAAGTAACAATGTCACCAAAGTAGAATAAATTCCTTTTAATGCCTCCAACTTGGCCCCAGTGTCCAATTATCCTTGGCTGGATATCAAATTCTTCAAAAAAACAGTCTACGAAGGGCAGAAATGCAGTCCGAACCCAAAGTAAAGATTATTAGAAATAAAAAAAATCGACAGAAACCACACTGAAGTAATTAACATGGTAAGCCAGGAAGATAAATTGCAGACTCTCAAAGGATAACACAGCACCCACAGTTGGGAGGACGCCAAAACCCAGATAAGCCTTGACCAAGATAATGCATGCTTTGCTTCCAGCAAGAAGCTGTTGTGCAAACGCCCCGCTTATATCTTGTTCCCCCAGCTGCAACTGATGAAAGGGATCAGGGCCTTTTCCTGTCCCGTAAGCCACGTTGCTCCCTTCTCCATTCCTCCCTGCATGCCCTAGGATGAAGAGGGGGTGGTCCTGGGCCTTCATCTGAATGCCCAGCCAGACTTTGCTCTTCCCCCATTTCTTCCACAGCCACCGGAGCCACCCTCCTACTCCCTGTCAGCTGCTCAATCTCCCCCTCAGAATCAGACTCCAACAAGGGCTTGACAGGTTGTAGGACTACTTGTGTTTTTCTACTTTGTAATCTAAAATCCTGGGTTGGAAGGGCATGCTAGGTGACTGTGATTTCACACAAGCCCTAAACGGCATGGGTGTAACCCCCAGAATTTCTCCAGGAGTTATTGTCTTATTTTAATTGTTAATGTGACCGAAGGATATAATTCATCCCGTATGCAGGGAGTCGTATTAATGTTTTGTTAAACGTAAATGACATTTACATTAAATGACTTAGCTGTCCTATCTCACTCCCTTTTCTGTTAATCACCGAGATGGATTCTCTTTTTGAATTTCTCTATCCCTGTGGAGAGAACGGATGACTTCATCGAATAACTTCCATACCTTTCCTGGGCCTAATTGGCAGTTGTTCAAGTTGACAGTGGATCAGGGGATAAATATGACTGGCTCAGTGGACCAGAGTTTCAGGGTTGGTGGCCCAGAGTCGGTGGGGGAAGGGGACGAAAGAGGGGATGGTTTTGTAGGAGGGGCAGGCGAGCATCTGTTACTCATACGAGCAAACGTGACGCTCACACGAGTGAGGCCCGGTTACGAATAGGCCGTGGCTCTGTTTTGGGCTGAAGTTCACGGGTTGGGGACTCCTGCAGTGAACATGTTCTGAATTTCAAGGCCATGCCATGGTGAGATTCTTGCTTCTTCCCAATGTAGCTATGGTGGTAGAGTATATAGAGTAGAGTAGAGATAGAGCAGTGGCCCCCAACCTTTTTTGTGCCGCGGCCCGGTACCGGCATCACAAAATCATCCGCGGCCCGGTACCGGCATCAGCACGCATGGCAAGGCGAGCCGAGCCACCGGCCAGCCAGCCGTCCCCCGCTTCTCCCCGCCACCTTCAACTCCTCCTTTGTACCTGTGTCGATGGGCTTCGCGACGGCTTCGGGACGGTCGCTCGGCTCGCCTTGCCATGCGTGCTGAAAGAATCCTCGCGCCTTAGTTTTGTTAGCCGCCCCCTTCGATGAAACTAAGGCGCGAGGATTCTTTCAGCACCCAAACGCCGCTTTCTACCCGGAAAAGCTCACCGGAAGCACTTTTTCATCAAAACAAGATGGCGGTGCCCAGCAAACCGGCGGCCCGGTAGAAATTGTTCCACGGACCGGTACCGATCTGGGGACCGGTGGTTGGGGACCCTGGAGTAGAGAGAGTAGAGTAGAGTAGAGTAGAGTAGAGTAGAGTAGAGTAGAGTAGAGTAGAGTAGAGTAGAGTAGAGTAGAGTAGAGTAGAGTTTCTCAATCTTGGCCACATTAAATTGCGTGAATTCAACTTCCAGAATTTCTGGAAGTTGAAGTCCACTCAACTTAAAGTGGTCAAGGTTGAGAAACATTGGAGTAGAGGAGAACCGAACAGAATAAGTTGGATTGGGTGCTTGGAGGTCTTCTAGCAGGAAACCTTATTCCATTTCAGGTAAATGGCCTGTCCACTCTCTTCTTTAAAAAGCTCCACTGATGGACCACCCACAACTCCTGAAGGCAAAACCGTTCCATTGGTTGATTGTTCTCACTGTTAGGAAATGTCTCCTTACTTCTTAGGTTGTATCTCTCCTTTGTAAATTTCCAACCATTGCTTCTTGTTCTGCCTTCAAGTTCTCTGGAGAACAGATGCTTCCTTTTTTTGTGGCAGCTCCTTAGTTACTGGAAGGCTGAATTCACTCATATAATGTAAATCTTATGAAGGCAAGTGGCTGAGGTTCCTCTCTTCACCCCACCTTTTGCCCCTCAAGACGATACCGAGGGGTGTACAAGAGGTTTTCTGCCAGCTGGTTGACTTGTCTTCCTAATTTGAGTAGAGCTGTTTGCAGACATCCATTTCTCCAGCCTCCTCAGCACAATTCTTTCCCACGTGCAATTATTGCCTGTGTCAGCGTTGGTACGCTATCTCTGTAAACCATTTCCTGAGCATGATTATGGAGTCGGGAAGGCCACACCTGGAATATTGCATCCAGTTTTGGTCACCACATTCCAAAAAAAAATTCCTCTCTGGCAAGGAGCCGCCCCCCCCCCCAGTGACTTTCATGATGATTACAAATCCCGTTGTTTCCAGCCAAGAATATTGGAGAAGGATACCGTTTCAATAGAGACAGTCCTGTGTTGATAAGTTGGTAACCCGGTTGTTAAGTGCATCTGGCTTCCCCCATTGCTGGTCAGAAGGTCACAAAAGGGGACCACATCTCTCTCTCTCTCTCTCCTTCTCTCTCTTCCTCTCTCTCTCTTTCTCTTTCTCTCTGTCTCTCTCTCTCTTTCCCTCTCCCTCTCTTTCTCTCCCCCTCTCTCCCTCCCCCTTCTCTCTCCCTCTCCCTCTTTCTCTCTTCTCTCTCTTCCTCTCTCTCTCTCTCCCTCTCTCTCTTTCTCTTCCCTCTGTCTCTTTTTTCCCTCTCCCTCTTTTTCTCTCTTTCTCTCCCCCTCTCTCTCCCTCCTTCTTTCTCCCTCTCCTCTCTTTCTCTCTACCTCTCCCTCTCTCTCTCTTTCTCTCTCTCCTCTCTCTCTCTCTCCCTCTCTCTCTGTCTCTTTCCCTCTGTCTCTCTCTCTTTCTTTCTCTTTCTCTCCCCCTCTCTCCCTCCCCTCTCTCTCCCTCTCCCTCTCTTTCTCTCCCTCTCCCTCTCTCTCTTTCTCTCTCTCTCCCTCTCCCTCTTTCTCTTTCCCTCTGTCTCTCTCTCTCTTTCCCTCTCCCTCTCTTTCTCTCTTCTCTCCCCTCTCTCTCCCTCTCCCCTTCTTCTCTCTCTCTCTCTCTCCCTCTCCTCTCTTTCTCTCTCTCTCCCTCTCTCTTCACCCTCTCTCTTTCTCTTTCCCTCTGTCTGTCTCTCTCCCTCTCTCTCTTTCCCTCTCTTTCTCTTTCTCTCCCTCTCTCTCCCTCTCCCCTTCTCTCCCTCCCCCTCTCTCTCCCTCTCTCTCTCCTTCTCTCTCTTCTCTCTCTCTCTCCCTGTCGTCTCTCTTTCTCTCTCCCTCTCTCTTTCTCTCTCTCACACACACACACCCCACAAAGGTCATAAATATGAACCAGTTGCCAAGCGTATTAATTCTGAACCCCTGATCCTGGGGACGCTGTTTGTGAAGTCTGAAAAATGGTCATAGCCACCTTTTTCAGTGCCGTTGTAACTTTGAGCAGTCACTAAACACACTGTCGTAAGTGGAGGAACTGCCTGTGTTTTGGAGGGATTGTGTTTTTGTTCGAATCCAAGGGGATGAAAGGGGAAACGGTCATGCTCGGGTGCAATTGGAATACCCAGATCTCCAGAAATAAATCAGAACATTTCCTGCTATTTGCAACTGGAAGCTCAACGCGACTCGGCACTAAAATAGCCCGAGGACCATTTCCTGTGCTTTATTTTCGACCCATCTAATTTGACGCTGCAGTCCTTTCCTTTTCATGAGATGAAGGACGGGGAGGCCTGGCAAACGATGTTTCCCTCTGATGGGACCCATTAGCACAAGGCAGTCCTTGACTTATGACCGCATCTGATGTTGTCAAAGTGAGACATTCGTTCAGTGAGAGTCTTGCCCCCATTTTACAACTTTTTTCGCTACGCTTTTGTTCCGTGAATCGCTGCAAGTTGTTAAATTAGTAACGCGGTTGTTAAGTGAATCTGGCCTCCCCATTGGCTTTGCTGGTCAGAAGGTCGCATCCCATGGGCCCCTCCCTCCCAGGATAACTGCAACGGTCGTAAGTGCGAATCAGTTGTCAAGCATCCGAATGTAAATCATGTGACCGTGAGGATGCTGCAAGAGTCACAAGTATGAAAAATAGTCATAAGTCACTATTTTCAATGCCGCTGTAACTTTGAATGGTCACTAAGTGAGTTGTTGTAGGTCGAGGACTACCTGTATAGATCTCCCACCAAATGCTTTCAATTCCTATCTTATTAAGTTTCAGGAGAAAAAAAATTAAGAGGGCCTTTGATTTAGCTTTAGGCATGTAGGATTTGAGGCAATTCAAGTAATCCTCGGTTTACGACCGCCTTGAGCCCAACATTTTTATTGCTAAGTGAAGCACTTTCTTTTCTTTTTTTAATTTAAAAAAACCCTTTATTGAAACTTTAAAACATTAAAATACAAATAAACTTAAATAATAACTTTGTATGAAACTCGGTCGTCTTTAAAAGTACAAACATACCAATTTATTTTTCAAATACATTTAAATACATTCCTAATTTCTCCTATATACATATACCTAACTATTTCTAATCTGTACATTTCTGATTTCTATTGTTTATCCACTGATACCATTTTTCCCAAACTGTATAACATTCCAAGTCTTCCTTATTTTTTTAACTTTAATGTGAGTCTATCCATTTCTGTGCAATCAAAGATCTTTTGGATTATTAGACTGTTTGTCGGCATGGTGTCGGTGAAGCACTTTCTAAGTGAGTTTTGGCCATGGTTTACAACCTTTCTTGCCACAGTTGTTAAGTGAATCACTGCAGTTGTGAGGTTAGCAACATGGTTGTGAAGTGAATCTGGCTTTCCCATTGATTTGATTTGAATTGAATTCTTTATTGTCACTGTACGTATATGCACAGTATACGTAAAACGTAATTCACATAACACCCAGAGACCAGGCTCTGTGTTGCACACACCATGTGTTGCACACACACATGACAACCCCCAAACACCTCCCCACCCACCAAATTCCCCGCCTCCTAAAAACACACAAGCACTCACACAACAAGTAATATTGTCCAACAGCTCATTGATGGTGGTCCTTAAGTTCATTGTTAAGTGCAATTATAGCTCTGGGATAAAAACTATTCAGAAAACGTGTGGTCCGAGTTTTAACTGTTCCGTATCTTCTGCCAGAAGGCAACAGTTCATAAAGATTGTGAGCAGGATGGGAAGAGTCTCTGTTGTGCAGCTTCCTCAAACAGCGAGATGCGAAGAGGTCATCCAGGGCTGGTAGCTGGAGCCCAATGATATTCTGGGCAGTTTTAATGATTCTCTGTAGAGCTTTTTTGTCCGCTATAGAGCTGCTCCCATACCATACAAGAATGCAGTATGTCAGGACACTCTCAATGGTGCTGCGGTAGCAGGACAGAAGTAGATGCTGAGATAGATTTATCTTCCTGAGCGTTCTCAGGAAGGACAGCCTCTTCTGTGCCTTCTTTACAAGCGTGTTAGCATTTATAGTCCATGAGAGGTCCTTTGGCTTCTTCATGGTTGCAAAAGAGGATTGCATGACCCCCGGGACACTGCGACCCTCACGAGTCAATTGCCAAGTGCCTGGATTTTGATCATGTGACCATGGGGGGGGGACGCCCAACGGTCATAAGTGTGAAAAACGGTCATACGTCACTTTTTCCCCCACTGCCGTAACTTTAGTGACCAGTCGCTAAATGAACTGTTGTAATTCGAGGGTTACCTGTACATCCTCCTTAGTAGAGAGAATCTTCATTTAACAACCGCGATTGGGCCAGGCAAATTGGTCATTAAGCAAAGCATTGTGTCAGGGCCACGGTGCTTACGTTCGTTCCTTTGCTTTACCGTCTTGGAAAGTTGTAAACGTGAAGGCTGGTTGTACAGCAGTTAGTTTTTCATCATCATCATCATAGCTGCAAGCCGTTGCTAAACAAGACAGTTTCCAAACGAGGACTCTCGGGTTGACAATAAGGGGAGACCGTGGTGATGCCAGGAGTGAGTCGTAACCTTGGAGAACTGATTCCACCTGGGAAGACCTGAGGCAACTATGCCCATCACTGGTCACTCAGCCGCTGCAGAAGTGTCCAAGTGACGCGAGTGGCAGGAGGAAGCTGATGTAGCATAGGTGTAGACCAGGGGTCCCCAACCACCGGGCCCCGGACCGGTGTCGGTCCGTGGAACGTTTTCTACCGGGCCGCCGGTTTGCTGGGTGCCGCCATCTTGTTTCGATGAGAAAGTGCTTCCGGGTGAGCTTTTCCAGTTGGAAAGCGGCGTTTGGGTCCTGAAGGAATCCTCGCGCCTTAGTTTCATCGAAGGGGGGGGGGGGCTTCAAACGAAACTAAGGCGCGAGGATTCTTTCAGCACCCAAGGCGAGCCGAGCCGAGCGACCGTCCCAAAGCCGTCCCAAAGCCCACCGACAAAGGTACAAAGGAGGAGTTGAAGGTGGCGGGAAGAAGCGGGGCACGGCTGGCTGGCTAGTCGCTCGGCTCGCCTTGCCTTGTCATCCGTGCTGATGCCGGTACCGGGCCGCGGATGATTTTGTGATGCCGGTACCGGGCCGTGGCACAAAAAAGGTTGGGGGCCACTGGTGTAGACTTTTAGACTAACTTCATTGTCACTTTAAATCAGGGATCCCCAAACTTGGCAACTTTAAGATTTGTGTCTTAAAGTTGCCACGTGTGGAGACCTCTGCTTTAAATGTACACTAATCAGCATACATTAAAATGAAATTTCATTGCATTTTATGCAATGAAATTTATTTCATTGCATACATACATTGTATTTCATCCCCTCCAATATACACTACATAAACATGACAAATAGGGACACAGTGGCTCAGTGGCTAAGATGCTGAGCTTGTCGATCAGAAAAGGTCGGCAGTTCGGCGGTTCGAATCCCTAGCGCCGCGTAATGGGGTGAGCTCCCGTTACTTGTCCCAGCTTCTGCCAACCTAGCAGTTCAAAAGCATGTAAAAAATGCAGGTAGAAAAAATAGGGACCACCTTTGGTGGGAAGGTAGCGGTGTCCCGTGCGCCTTCGGCATTTAGTCATGCCGGCCACATGACCACGGAGACATCGTTGGACAGCGCTGGCTCTTCGGCTTTGTAACAGAGATGAGCACCACCCCCTAGAGCCGGAAACGACTAGCACGGATGTGTGAGGGGAACATGACAAAAACAGAAATAAATAAATAATCGCTAAATGTCTATAGGGGATTCCCAACCATCCAGGTCATGGTTGTCCCAAAGGTGCTTTTTCAGGAGGCAACTGGACTTTCTGGTTTTTCTTTGAAGACGTTTCGCTTCTCATCCAAGAAGCTTCTTCAGCTCTGAGCTGAAAATTTGTTGAACGAATTTTGTCCCCTTTTACGACTTGCCACATTGGTTAAGCGAATCCCCCGCAGTTGTTAAGTTAGTAACGTGGTTATTAAGTCAACCTGTCTTCCCCATTGACTTTGCTTGTCAGAAAGTCGCAAAAGGGGATCCCATGACCCCCAGGACACTGCAAACCGTCATAAATATGAATCAGTTGTCAAGCATCCAAAAGTAAATCACGTGATCGTGGGAATGCTGCAACAATGTATCAACAGTGTATCCCAAAGGTGCTTTTTTCTGTTGTTTTTTTCTTTGAAGACATTTTGCTTCTCATCCAAGAAGTTTCTCCTTCACTCATTCATTCTTCAGAGCTAAAGAAGCTTCCTTGGATGAGAAACGAAAGGTCTTCAAAGAAAAACCCAGAAAGTCCAGTTGCCTCTTGGAAAAAAAAAAAGCATCTTTGGGACTTAGAATAACTTTATTGTCACATGAAAGGCACCCTAATCGGCATATGAAATGAATGAAGAAATAAATGCAAAAATCTATGCACATACCTACATATATTATATGACACAGACAAACCATACAGCCTCGTCCAGATGTCATCCAGATTAAGGCTATGCATTCAAATCTCTACTCCTTCAGCACATTTTTCTAAGCCACGCCCTCTACCTGGGCCCTGCACCTGCTGGCTGATTCCTCCGCATCTCGCAGCTATTCAAGAAGCCAGCAATCTAATGCCGGGCTCCCAGGTGAGCTGGTTATGTTCATTCTGCCCAAAGTTGGTATTCAGCAGGTTCTGACAGGTCCTGGAGAACTGCTAAGTGGAAATTTTGAGAACCAGCCAATCCCACCTCAGACTGTCCCCACCCCCATCTATTCTCTGCCTCCACAGTCCCAGCTGATCGGCTGGGTCTTCTTTGGTTGCCCTGCACAGGAGAACGGAGCTGGAAAGCAGGTTAGTGGGGTGGGGGGAGGGAATGGGGATTTTGCAGTACATCCTTCCCCCTGGAGTGGGAAGGGAATGAAAATTTTACAGTAAATTACCGGTAGTGATATTTTTGTTTTGAATCCCACCACTGATTCCGCCTATCTCAACCAGGTGTCTTTACTTATGTGTGTAAGATTAGAACTCCCCTCTGCTGAGCGTTAGTAGAATTGAGGGTTTTATTTTCCTTCCCATTGTATAATAAATCATGCTGTCACCCAGCTGAAAGCCACCGGATCCCATGAATTTAAATTAATTAAGGATTCCTTAAATGAAAACGTCCGCCTTCCCTGGCTCAATTCCCATGCTGTACTGTTGTTCTGTTGCAACCTGGTTTGCTGCAACCTAGCTTATTCAAGAGATAGTCCTCGACTTAAAATAGTTCATTTAGTACACAGGTGCCAAAGTCGCGGCGTCATGTTGCCGTCACGTGACGTATCGTGATGTTTAACCCCCCCTTCGCGGAGCTGGGGTGGGTGTGGCCTGTGTGCGACGCATCCAGTCTGCGGGCCACCAGTATGACACCCCTGATTTAGTGACTGTTTAACAGATAACAGATAATCAGAGTTGGAAGGGACCTTGTGGGTCATCTACTCCAACCCCCCGCCCAAGCAGGAGACCCTACACCATTTCTGACAAATGGGAGTCCAATCTCTTCTTGAAAGTCTCAAGGGATGGCGCTCCCACAACTTCCGAGGGCAAAGCTGTTCCATTGGTTGATTGTTCTGTCAGAAAGTTTCTCCTTATTTCCAGGTTGAATCTCTCCTTGTTCAGTTTCCATCCATTATTCCTTGTCTGGCCTTTGGGTGCTTTGGAAAACAGCTTGTCCCCTTCCTCTCTGTGGCAGCTCCTCAAATATTGGAAGACTGCTATCATGTCTCCCCTGGTCCTTCTCTTCCCTAGACTAGCCATGCCCAGTTCCTGTAACCGTTCTTCATATGTTTTAGTCTCCAGTCCCCTAATCATCCTGGTTGCTCTTCTGTGTGCTCTTTCTAGAGTCTCAACATCTTTTTTATAGTATGACCAAAACTGGATGCAGTACTCTAGGTGTAGTCTTACTAAGGCTTTATCGAGTGGTATTAGTACCTCGCTTGATCTTGATTGTATCCCTCTGTTAATGCAATTTAGGATTGCATTAGCTTTTTTGGCTGCTGCTGCTGCACACCGCTGGCTCATATTTAGCTGGTTGTCCACTAAGACTCCAAGATCCCTCTCACAGTTGAGCCTGGTTCTACCCAGTCTATATGGGTACTTTTGGTTTTTCTTGCCTAAGTGTGGGACTTTACTTTTCTCAAAGTTGCAACTGTTGGGTTTAGTGACTGTTCAAAGTTAGAATGACGCTGAAAAAAAAAAAAAGTGACCCATGACTGTTTTTCACAATTGACATTTTCGTCCTCCCCATGATCACGTGATCAAAATTGAGAGGCTGGGCAACTGGTTCATATTTATGGCCGTAGCTGTGTCCCACGGTCACATGAGTCCCCATTTGCGACCTTCTGACAAGCAAAGTCTATGGGAAAGCTGGATTCACAACAACCGGGTTAACTAACTTATCTACTGCAAGGGATTCACTTAACAGCAGTGGCAAGATAGTTCGTAAAACAGGGACAAAGCTCATTTAACAAATGCTTCCCCTGTCAGAAATGTTGGGCTCCATTGCGGTGGTAAGTCGAGGATTACCTGTTTTGTCCTGTAGTAAGCGGGTTTGCTACAACATAGCTTATTCGAGGGATAGTGGCTTAGTGCACACACCAAGCTTAAGTCCTAAACCCTGATGGACAGTTTCTAATGGCTGGATTCCCCCATCTCCCTACGTGAAAAACAAACGAACACGCCACACGATGGGTTAATGAACCCAGCTGTTATAATGTTAACATTTGCCAGTGGGCAATGTTGCGTGTCCTTCTCTTCCAGAGGTTATCGATCCTATATGTCATGTTGGAGTAGAGATGGGTGATTTGTGTTGTCAAGCAAGCTACCCTTCTTCACTTTCTAGCCAGATCTGAGAGAAATCATCCATTGTTTCCCTCCACCTCACCCCCTTTTTGCCCCGTTCTCTCTTTTAACTGCTCAGAAAGGATCTGCTGGATCAGTTTCTCTTACACAAGGAGGGATCAGTAAGGAGAAGATCCCTCTCCCTGCCTTGTCAAACAAGTCTGTCACACCAAAAGTACACCGTGACTTTCCTGTCGCGGTGAACTCCGGCAGCCATTTTGCAATCAAAGCCTCTTTGTTGATCTCCCCTTGTCTGTCTGTCTGTCTCTCTCTTTTGCTCTCTGATCGATTTGAGCCACTGCCATTTCTCTTTGTTGCTAAGCTCTTCTATTTTTTTATGCTTGCCTCAAAGGGTGAATCGGGGGGAGAGAACGTCCAGGCAAAGAACAAATCACGATAGCCAGAGTTGCGCTGAGGAGCAACCTCTCCTTGCCGGATGACATATTTGTGGTCTTTTTTGCGTGCTTAATGTTATCCTCACACCATTTTGGCTGGCACAAAGTCTGCCGGGAATTCTTCACTTTGAGGCCACTAAGGAACTAGACTTCACCTGGCATCCGTTTGAGTGGCCTAAAATTGATTTCAGGAAAAGATGAGGCGTTAGACATTAGTTGGGAGGTTTTGTCTCTTGAATTGCCTACGTTACGGAAACGGGACAATTGGCCATGGCCAACGCAATCAATCAGAATAAAGAGGGCAGCTTGGAAGTCTTCCAGTCCAACCAGGGGTGGGATTCAATTTTATTAACAACCGGTTCTGTGGGCGTGGTTTAGTTGGTGGGCGTGGCTTGGTGGTCATGTTATTGGCTGGGCGTGGCCAACTCAATATCACTCACGTCGAGGCACGCATCTCCTCTCCTGGCCTCTCATGGCTGTGGGAATGCTGCAACAGTCATAAGTGTGAAAAATGGTCATAAGTCATTTTTTTCAGTGCTATTGTAACTTTGAATGGTCACTCCACACAAGCAAAGTACCAGCAAAGGAGGGAAAAAGACTCCAGAGAGGTTGCTGAGACAGGAAGTCTAGTCCTGCCAAGAATGTAATAAGGGTTAATAGAGAGGCAGTTTCTGTAAGCAACACCAGAATGTTTCCTTCCTGCATTCCTTACAGGATTAGGCCAGTAATTTCTTCTAACAACCGGTTCTCCGAACTGCTTTGGATCTTAACAACCGGTTCTAGCGAATAGGTGCGAACTGGTAGAATCCCACCCCTGAGTCCAGCCCTCTGCTTGACCAGAAGGCCCGATACCCATGATGGCGAACCTATGGCATGCGTGCCGGAAATGGCAGAGCCATTTCTGCCGGCATCGCCCAGAACAGATTTACTGCGCATGCGCACGCGCCTCCCGCTAGCCAGCTGATTGTCGGGTATCTGCCACAGATGCGTGGGGGCGCAGGAGAGGCGCGCGCATGCACAGAGGCGCGCAGGGATCATGCGCACATTGCATTATGGGTGCAAGCATGCATGTGCGCTCACGCACATTTTTGGCAGGTGACGACGAAAATGTCAGCCATCACTGCCCTATACCATTCCAGACAACTGACTGTACAGTCACTTGTTAAAAACCTCAAGTGATGGAGCACCCATAACTTCTGACAGCATTTTTTGGTGTTTTTTTTTTAAAGTTAATTTAAATTTTTTGTTTGTTTGTTAGTTTGCTAAGGCAGGGGTCCCCAGCCCTTAGTCCAGGGCTGTCAAACTCCCAGCCTGTGGGCTAATTGCGTCACGTCTCGGCAATGCCCACTCCTGGTTTAGCGAAAGGGGGGGGGAGTCCCAATACATCACATAACGCAGCCATGACAATGTGAGTTTGACACCCCTGCCCTAGTCCATGGATTCGCACCGGCCGCAGCATGCCAGAAACAGGACCACATAAACAAGCGAAGGCCCCATCTACGGGATGCAGGCAGCACATGAAACCAGGCCCCCTCCAGTCCGTGGGGGAGAAACCCCTCTCCATGGAACTGGTCCCTGGTGCCCAAAAGGTTGGGGGCCACTGTGCTAAGGTGAAGCTTGGTGCAAAAACGACACTAAAAAAGAGAACATAACCTTAATATAAGGCATCCAGAAAGCATCCATGATATCAATCACTCTGAGACATTTTCTCTCCAATTGATTTATTTAGAAACAGATCTGGCATGTCAAAGGCAATTTCCCAAAGTGAAAGCATTTTCCCACGTTACTTCTCTCCTCCTACTTCTACACTTCATAAATCACAAGAACCAATTAACTGCAACTGGAATTTCTTAATATGACATACAGAATAACCCTGAACTTTTCAACTCCTCCACACCCCCTTTCCATGAAATGTGACAGCTGAATTTTAAAGCTGACACTTAGACCAGCGATGGCTAACCTTTTCGTCGTGGCGTGCCAAAAGTGTGGGTGCGCGCGCACACACTGCCTGCACCCATAATGCAATGCACATGCAAACCCCCCCAGCCCTCCTGCGCATGTACTTGTGACCCTCCCACGCATGTTTCCCCCTCCCCCCGCACATGCTTGGCAGATACTCGAAAATCAGCTGGCGGGGGGCAGGCACACAGTTCTGGGTGACGGCTCGCATTCTGGCAGAAATGGCTCTGCGTGCCACTTCCGGCAATCATGCCATAGGTTTGCCATCCCAGCCTTAGACCTTCTTCAACTGTACAAACACATCACCACTGCACAGGAGAGCACCAGAGAAAAGGGGTTGGTAAATCCACCCCCCAATTTCAATTGTGTCACTGGGAACAGTGGTGCTATTCTACCGGTTCGACCCGGTTCTGGAGTACCGGTAGCACCGAACATCAGCGGAGACCGAACCAGAGCTGCTGTTGGGCCTGCTCGCCCAGGCTTCCCTACTGACCTTTATTCCCTGCTTTGAAGCGCAGCTGCTTTGCGCAGCACAACAGATTGCCGCGCGCCAGCTGCTGAAGCGACAGGGACAGTGCAGGGTTGTAGGAGGTGAGTTGGAAAGCCTCTGCACATGCACAAAGTGCACGCTTGGCGCATGTGCACGCAAATTATATGCGCATGCACCAAGCGCACCCACCAAGCCACGCCGACCGAACTGGTGGTACACTATTTTGAAATGCGCCACTGACTGGGAGCACGTTGTGCTTGGAAAACAATTAGCTACAATCCTGGCTGTGCCGTTGTGCCATTCCTCAGCTCCTTGGCAGACAGTCTGAGGTCTTTGAGTTCTTCTCCCAGTCATCAGCTCGTGACTCCGTCTGTCATCTCGGTTTTGACATGTCTTTTGTTGCTACAGTATGAAGCAGCAGCAATGGACGCGAGCCAATTTAATCTCAGAAACTCTGTGTGGGTGCCAAGAGGACACACAGATTGGATTCACGCATCCCTGAGCCATTTCTCCCCCGCCCCCTCATGTCGTTTGACTAATCCAAAATTGTTTGGGTTCATTCATCCCTCAAATACGATGTACCGATCGGAATTTCTGGGCATGTCTAACATTCTTGGCCAAAGTGCATTACGACTTAGCATAAATTGATTTTATAGGATTGCCTACCAGGATTAGAGCCTTGTTCCTTCGCACAATTCTTTTAAGGTTGCCAGTTGCTATCTTGGTTGTTGGAAAGAGAGTTAGTTAGTTAGTTAGGTGGGTAGGTGAGTAGATAGGTAGTTATCAAATTTATATGCCACCCCTGTGAAGCAACGCTTACAAAATCATAAAAGCAAAAATACTGGAGGTGGGGAATTCTGGGAGTTGAAGCTTGAAGACCTCTTCAAGCTGCCACGGTTGAGATAACATGGCTTTAAAGAATGCTAGATTCTCATTTTTCAACGTTAAAAAGAATTTAAATAATAATAATAAAACCATTGGATGTAAAGAGCCTGGTAGAATAGCAGGATAAATGTTTGCCGTCTGGTTGGTTGCTGAGGCTGTTGTTCTAAAGATTCAAGATTTTTCATCTTGAATGAACCTAGCCAGCTTTGGGGTTAAAAGGTGTTGTGTCCCTGGTGGGGACTGACTCTGAGGGAGAGAAGGAACAGCCAACAGGGAGTGGAAGTGTGGCTCCAGAGATTGTGGAGGAGGCTGGGGAAGGGCAGAAGCCAGCTGGGCAGTCAAAGGAGGACCCAGGCCCACCCCCTCTCCATTCTAGGGCGTGGTCTACTGGGGAGGAGAGGGCCTTGATCCTCTTCATGGGCTGCAGCTGTGACAACTGGATAAGAGGACGGACATGCGTAGGGGCCAGTGCTAGAAACAACGTGTGGAAATATCTCTAGTTTATTGTCCCTCTCTGAGTTTGGCGTCCTTCCCAGTGTGTGTTCTGATATCAGTGGACGCCTTCAAGCCCTTATCTTGCCTGTTTGTGTTGTTTTTTTGTGTGGGAGTTTTTTTTGTCTCCAGTCAAGGATATTTGGAGCTTGGAAGCAAAGTGAAGAAATAAAAGGGGCTTTACCTGTTTTTTTGTGTGTGACTGTGTTTATTTTGTATCCCACCCTGGGTCATCACAAAAGGAGAGAATAAAAAGGAAGCAATAGTTCACGGTGTACAGGTCATCCTCGACAATAATGGAGCCTGCCCCTTATGGTCATAAGTTGTGATGGTTATAAAATGGGTTGCCCATGTGACCAACCTGATTTTATGACCTTTTTTTTTCGTGGCAGTCGATAAAACTAGAAGAAAAGGTTGGTTTTCAGCAAAAAACAACAACCCATAAAGAACGGTCAAGTGACCATGGGATGCGGCAAACAACTATAAATGTGCACCGGTTGCTGAATGGTCGAACTGAGGTCACATGATCATGGGGGGGGCAGCCATTGGAATTCAGAACGAGGTTGTTAGTACCTTCAGGGAGGAGGTCTGTTGTAACTTCGAATCGCCTCACGTCAAGGATTACCTGTAAATGTTATGTCTAAATTTGTGGAAGATTATTTTTTTCTCTCGGCGACATGGTTCAAAAAGTTCAAAACATTCTCAAAGATCCATCTCATCCTGGGCACCCTTTTTTTTTTGAACTATTACCATCTGGCAGACGGTACAGGATAATAAAAACAGGGACAAATAGGCTGAAAAACAGCTTCTATCCCAGGGCAGTAGCTCTTTTGAATTCGGCTGTACAGTGCAGTGTTGGTGCGGTGTTGAGGGTTTTCGGTTCAATGTGTGGAGGGTGAAGGATGTGTGTGTTTATTTTCATGGTCATGATGTGCACTGAAAATGGTGTTTAATTTCGTTGTACGAGGTGCAATGACAATAAAGTAAACTATTAACTAATGGTGAAAGGCCAGTTGCACTGCTGGAAAACCTCGACCACAAACCATGAGCCACAGGGGAGTCCTCAACAACAGTTCATTTAGTTTTAGTTTAGTTTAGTTTAGTTTATTATCATTGCACTTTGTACAACGAAATCAAACACCATCTTTAGTGCACATCATGACCATGAAAACAAACACAAGCACATATCCTTCACCCTTCACACATTGAACCGGAAACCTCCGACACTACACCAACACTGCACTGTACAGCAGAATTCAAAAGAGCAACTGCCCTGGGATAGAAGCTGTTTTTCAGCCTATTTGTCCTTGTTTTTATTATTCTGAATTTTCTGCCAGATGGTAATAGTTCAAAAAAAATAGTGAATAGAATAGAATGGAATTTTTTTATTGGACTCACAAGGAATTTGTCTTCAGTGCAAATGCTCTCAGTGTACATAAAAGAAAAGATACATTAATCAAGAGTCAAGAATCATCAGGTACAACACTTAATGATAGTCATAGGGTACAATAAGCAATCAAAACATACTTGGAAACAGTCCATATAAATCGTAAGGATGAAGCGACAAAGTTACAGTCATACAGTCACAAGTGGGAGGGGATGGGCGATAAGGGGTTATGAGAAGATTAATAGTAATAGTAGTGCAGACTTTGTAAATAGTTGGACAGTGTTGAGGGAATTATTTGTTTAGCAGAGGGATGATGTTCGGGGAAAAACTGTTCTTGTGTCTAGTTCTGGTGTGCAGTGCTGTATAGCATCGTTTTGAGGGAAGGAGTTGAAACAATTTATGTCCGGAAAAAGCGACTTACGACCGTTTTTCACACTTAACGACCGTTGCAGCCTCCCCCTGGTCACGTGATCAAAAATCAGGTTCTCGGCAAGTGACTTCTATTTATGACAGTTTGCAAGGCCCCAGGGTTCGTGTGATCACCCTTTGCGACCCCCATCCTCAACGGGGAAAGCTTGATTCACTTAACGACCCGTGTTAATCACTTCACAAACGCAGCGATTCTCTGAACCGCTGTGGCAAGAAAAGTCGTAAACTGGAGCACAATTCATTGAACAGCTGTCTTTTTTTTAGCAACAGATATTTGGGGCTCAGTCGAGGACTACTTGTATTGAGCCAGTTCATGACTAAGAGCCTAGCGGCTGTTAGGCCCAACCCAAGACTGGCATAAAACAATCCAACCAAAATTCACTCCTTCCATGCAGACAGAATCTTGCCAACTAAAGCTATACCACTGGAACCTTAATCCCAGGGAGATTCTAGGCTCTCCGAAATCACTCTTGATGAGCCATCTCTGGCCTGTGTCATATTTTGTCCCTGTTTGGAATGTGTTCTCTCTTTTTCCTGGGAAATTGCTACTTCACTGTTCTCCATCACACCACCTCCTCCTCTGTAGGGTACCCTCCATCACAGGGTATCACGAATGAGCCCCTGGACTCCTCTCTGGCTGCGAATTCAGAGGAGGAAGATGAGTTTGAGTCGTCAAGAGTCAAATGTTGGTCAGGATCGGGGCTCGGAGGATGCTAGCCAGACGGAGCAGCCTCAGCTAGGTCAATCAGATGAGTGACAGACTGAAGTTGAGGGAGGCGAGCCCCAGTTGCAGCAAGTTGGCCAGGAGGCTCCAGGCTAGTACTGAGAGCAGCTGCCACCCTTTAACAAGGAGGAGGAGGTGGAGTCCATCCCTCCTCCTGATCCAAGGACATGTAGAGCAGAGAGGAGACAGGCACAACATCAGTCAGCTAGACTCGCAGTGGTCCCCAACCACCGGGCCCCGGTCCATGGATCATTTTGTACCGGGCCGCCTATTTTGCTTGGGCGCCGCCATCTTGTTTCGACGGCGCTTGAGAAAGTGCTTCCGGGTGAGCTTGTCGGTTGTCGGTTGGAAAGCGGTGTTTGGGTGCTGAAGGAATCCTCGCGCCTTAGTTTCGTCGAAGAGGGGCGGCGGCTTTGAACGAAGAGCTGTCCCGATGGCAGTGGAGTCTCGCGTTACTCAGGAGGATGATTAAGAAAGAGCCCGAAAAGCCCATCGACCGCGAGAAGGTACAAAGGAGGAGTTGAAGGTGGCGGGGAGAAGTGGGGGACGGCTGGCTGGCCGGTCGCTCGGCTCGCCTTGCCTTGGTCGTGCGTGCTGATGACAGTACCGGTCCGTGGATCATTTTGTACCGGTCCGTGGTACAAAAAAGGTTGGGGACCACTGAGCTAGAGCACTCGCAATGAGGCAACCTCACCTTTTGTGAAGGGCTGCACCGGTGTTGTCTACTTAACCCTGCCGTGAGGACTTGAGTGTTACAGGAACAACGTGCCCAGTTCCGTGCCTTGTCTGCTTGTGTTGTGTATCCTGGCCTGTTTGACTTCAGACTGTGTCCATTGGACTCGGTTACCCAGCGACTCTCTTGCTGTACTGAGCTTGGAATCCGGATCTGCTCAATGGGGGTGCTTTCTGAGGACTTATTTGGGGGAGGGGGGCTTGAATAAACACCTATAGAACTCTTGTGTGTGTATGGGGAGTGGGGCAGCACACAGGGACACCCTGCATTTATGGAAGTACTGCGTTTGGCATGTAGAAAGCTTGCTTTCCATCTGGACATTTTTATCTCCTGGGGTGTCATGCCCCTGGTGGAGACTGACACTGAGCAGTCAGAGGAGGACCCAAGCCCATTCCCTATCCATCCTAGGGCACACAGGGAGGAGAGGATCAGGGTGAAACGTGGTCTACTCGGGAGGAGAGGGTCATGATCCTCTTCGGGGTTGCAGGAGTGAGATCTGCATAAGAGTTTGGACCTGCATGCTAACAAATGCTGGAGACAAATTAGTGTTTTATTCTTGAATGAGGTTTATCTTGGTTGACGTTCTTCCAATGGACTGTCCCTGGTTATCTTCCTGAAGTTGGCAATTATCTATCCTGGCCTGTCGTGGAACTTGATTCAGTGCGGTTTGTTTTTGGTTTCTGCTTCGTTATCAGCTCTTTGAATTTGAACTGTGTTTCTTTCCTTTGAAATGTCATTTTGAAAATAGTTTACTCCTCCACTTGTGAACAATTCAAACAGCGAAGCCAAGTTGAAGGCATGAAAGGACTTTCATTTACGTTTTGGTTTTTTTGTTATATTTCTGGTATACTCTGGGTCATCTCATGGGGGATAATGGAGTCTGGAATGGGACAACTTGCTGCTGGCAGCTCGCCACCGCGAAGTCGCCTGCTGACACCCAGCTGCCAAATCCCTGCAGGACACTTCTGCATGGCTAATTTGCCCCAGAGGCAGCTCGCTGAAGGATGCCGGAGGGAGAAGTGAGCGAGTGGTTAGGCAGATCGTGGAGCACGTCGGGAAGGCAGTAGCAGTCAGGGGGTTCCCATTTTCACACCTCCACCTCCCCTGCTGCGTCAGGCTCCGACTGGAAGAAGCAGCAGTGGTGGCAGTTGGGACGAGCAGTGGGAATGTGGTGGTACCTAGGGCCTTCCCATTTTCACACAGATACACACACACACACACAGTGCTGCTGTGTTGGCTTCAAGCCTGGTGCGGCAGCAGGTGCTCCAAGCCCAGCATGGCGGCAGTAGTGGCAGGGGTGTGAACATGGAAATCTCCCAGTTGAGACACTTCCCCACCACCCGCCCCAACGCGCTCTGCGCTCTACTAACCTACTTGCCTACATGACTCTTCCTCCAGCCGCCCACGGCAAATTGTCTCCACGGTCAGTTGCTATGTACAGGTGTTGCATTAACAGAGGGATAACAATTAAGATCAAGGGAGGTACTAATATCACTCTATAAAGCCTTAGTAAGACCACACCTAGAGTACTGCATCCAGTTTTGGTCACCACACTATAAAAAAAGATGTTGAGACTCTAGAAATAGAGTACAGAGAAGAACAACCAGGATGATTAGGGGACTTGGGGACTAAAACATATGAAGAATGGTTGCAGGAACTGGGCATAGCTAGTCTAGTGAAGAGAAATACCAGGGGAGACATGATAGCAGTCTTCCAATATTTGAGGGGCTGCCACAGAGAGGAAGGGGTCAATGTATTTTCTGAAGCACCCGAAGGCCAGATAAGGAATAATGGATGGAAACTGAACAAGGAGAGATTTAACCTGGAAATAAGGAGAAACTTTCTGACAGTGAGAACAATCAACCAAAGGAACAGCTTGCCCTCGGAAGTGGTGGGAACTTCATCACTTGAGACTTTCAAGAAGAGATTGGACTGCCATCTGTCAGAAACGGTGTAGGGTCCCCTGCTTGGGCAAGGGGTTGGACTACAAGGTCCCTTTCAACTCTGATTATTTGTTATCTGGTGTCCTACGGCGATTTGGCAGCTGTGACTTGGCAAAGGTGACAAGAGACGCGGGTTACTTGTCATTCTGGGCAGAGACAAGCCAGTGGGTCCTAATCGCAGAGGTCCTGTGTGCTGCAGAAGGTTCTAGAACAGAAATTGTGCTTACGATCTGCATGGGACAGCAGTGGGCCTCTTGGCATGGATTTAGATTCACGCATTGAAAAAAACCAATAATGGCAGAGAAACATTAGATCAAAGGCAGTTTGACCAAAATGTTTTTAGCTTTGGGGCCTTGACAACTCCCTGAGGGATTGTGCTTTTTTTAAAACATGCCTTTTGAGCAAGATTGGTAGATTAATTCCTGGAAAAGTTGCAGCCATAGAATTGGTAAGTGTCTGGGTTCCTTGCTGCCTAACCTCAAAAGTGACGTCTAACTTTGCGTAGGTTTTAAGTTACTGGAGAATAAATTTTGGTTGAATGTCAAAGCAGGTCAACAGTGAAGCTAATTCTCTATAAAGAAGTGTACTTCTCAACTTTGTCAAGTTTAGGATGTGTGGGCTTCAACTTCCAGAATTCCTCAGCCAGCATGATGGCTGAGGAATTCTGGGGATTGAAGTCCATACAACTTAAAAGTTGCTGAAGTTGATCAAAATTGCCCTGGAGCAAAAGGGTTGCAACCAGATGCTACAAGGCTGCTGAAAGCATTCAGTGAATCTCTATGGAGATTCTCAGTCATCCATGTCATGGATGTCCCAAAAGTGCTTTCTTTCAAAAGGTAATTAGACTTTCTTGTTTTGCTTGAAGATGTTTCGCTTTTCATCCGAGAAGCTTGTTCAGTTCTGATGAAATGGTGGAGAATGGAAAGATTTATATTCCTTGCAGTCATCTGGTCATTAGTTCTCTTTCTGAGAGTCATTTGAGGCCACTGGGAGGTTTTATCTGTGCCCTCAGGGTCACCTGAATCATGCAGTCTGCCATTTTCCTGGAAATCCATTCATACTCCTGCACCATTGGACCAGACGACTGCAAGGAATATCAATCTTTCCCTTCTCCACCATTCAGTCAGAACTGAAGAAGCTTCTTGGATAAGAAGTGAAATGTCTTCAAGCAAACCAAAAAGGCCGTTGCCTTTTGAAAGAAAGCACCTTCAGTGGTCTTCCAGGAGTTATTGCAAGTTGAGGACTACCTCTATAGCCGTGATGGCGAACCTATGTCACACGTGCCACAGGTGGCATGCAGAGCCATTTGTGCGGGCATGCAAGCCCCAGACAAACTGACCTGCACTGCACATGCGCACACCTCCCAGCTGAGTTTTGGCCCTTTTGAGGCTGTTTTCGCCCTCCTGGAGGCTCAAGAAAAGCCTCTGCATCCTCGGGAGGCCGAAAAAACGGGCCTTCCGGAAGTTCCGAAACGGGCCCATTTTCAGCCTCCCAAGGCTCCAGAGACTTTTCTCGAGCTTCTGGGAGGGTGAAAATGGCCTCAAACCGGCTCCAAAGGCCCTCCAGAGGCTGAAAAATGGTACTTCCGGTATTTCCAGAATGCCTGTTTTTCGGCCTCCCGCGGCTCCAGAGGCTTTCCTCAAGCCTACAGGAGGGCGAAAATGGCCTCAAACGGGCCGAAAATCAGCTGGGAGGCATGCGCAGGTAAGGGGGCAGGGGTGTTGCATGCGCAGGGGGGCGGGGCGCATTGTATTGTGGGTGTCGGCGCACGCTTTTGGCACACCATAACAAAAAGGTTCTCCATCACTGCTCTATAGCTTTTCTGGTCAGGTGACCTCCAGGTGTATTAACAGCTACAACTACCAATTGTCTCCAGCCAACGCGGCCTCCCTCTGAAGAGCACGAGGTTAAAGGGGGAAGAGTTAACAAAATAGTTTGCAAGGCTCGATTTACTCTTGGTTCCTAGGAAAGCGTCAGAAGTCAACTCCGCTTCTTCCTTCCTTCCTTCTTTCTTCAGAGAAAATGGAGATCTCGCTGGGCCAGTGGCTGCTCATCCTCTTCTTGGTGGCCGTCCCGCTTCTGTACGAATGGAGTGCCACTTTCAAGTATTTCTGTAAGATGACGTTCTACAACAGCTACATCCTCTTCCTGGCTATCATTGCGATCCCGATTTGTGCCGTCCGTGGGCGCAACGTGGAGAATATGAAGTGAGTCTGATTTAGGTGTGTGCTAGTGCAGGGGTTGCCAACCTTTTGGACCTCAGGGACCAAATTTTAAATCCCGCGGACCAGAGACCCTGGGAAAATCCCCCAAAAAAGTCTGCAGGAAAATTCCCCAGCCTGTTTTCCTACCGATCGATCATTCTTTATCTGGGATCACAGAATACCGTCTCCAGCTCCGTTCTCCGGGGGAGAGACTTTGGCTTCATGCAAGGAAAGCAGCAGAAGCAGCAGAAGTCTTTCTTTCTCTCCCCCAAACTCTGCCAGAAATGAGTCTTCGTGAAACTTGTCGCACCAGCACAGCCTCTTGGAGCAGGACGCCTTTGCAGGGTCCCAACGACTCATTTCTGGCGGAGATTGGGGGAGAGAAAGAAAGACTTTTGCTTCTTTCCTTGCGTGCAGCCAAAAGCAGAAGAAAAAAGAAGTGGAAAGAAGCAACCCGGTGGCCAGGAGAGGCGTGTGCGGCAAATGGGGCAAGTTCCCCCCCTCTCCTCACTACCTCGTGTTGTTCGCAATGCAAGTGACGCAAGCCTTGTATTCCCAAGGGCCATGTGGGCGGCACAGCCTTACGTTCCTGCGCAGCCTAGATTAATTGCTTTGGGGGTGACATTTCTCTGCAGACCATCAAAATTTTCTCGTGGACCACCAGTGGTCCCCAGCCCACTGGTTGGCAACCACTGTGCTAGTAGTCTGCCCTTCTTGGGCTAGGACAGGGGTCTTCAACCTGCGGCTCTGGAGCCGCATGCGGCTCTTTCGGCCCTCTGCTGTGGCTCCGTTGGCTGATCCCACCACTGACTGGCCCCTCCCCTCCCCTCCCCGTCACTCCTCGCATGGCCTTAGAAGGTAAGGGTGATGGTGGAGGATGGATACTCGCTCCATATTGCAGAGCAGGAGATAACTGGGTGGGGGTGAATGACGTTGAGTTGGCCACGCCCACCCAGTCATAGCGGTTGTTAAATTATGGGCTCCCAATGTTTTTTTATTTTTCTGTGGGAAACGGGTCCAGATGGCTCTTTGTGTGTTTAAGGTTGCAGACCCCTGGACTAGGAGAAAGCCTTCATCGGACTTAGGCCTGTGTCTGATCGCAGCTGGTTAGATAACAGGGATGCCCTTATTGCCTATTGGATTACAGATCCCATCTTCAGCTAGCTTAGCTGGTATAAAATGGGAAATGTAGTTTAAAACTCCGCTCATCCTCTTGGGAAAACCAAGGATTGTCCTTAACTTTGAATAAGTGTGGACTTCATCTCCCAGAATTCCCCAGCATGGCTGGCTGGCTGGGGAATTCTGGGAGTTGAAGTCCACACATATTCAAAGTGGAACAAGGTCGAGGAACCTTTGCTGTGTATGCTTGCTGTCGACAGGGGAGGCCCCTCCCCCCAAAAAATGGGGTTTGCCAGTTTAACTGTCCCTAACCATCTTGTCGCCTGTTGTCAAGGTCCACAAATTGCTTGTTTGGATGGGATCCTGACCAATACAGAATGCTTCGTGGAATCTAAACAGGGAAAATGGAGACTGTATCTGGCCTTGCGGCCTGGTTATTGCTGGGAATCTGTTTTTAAGAGGAGACGTCCAATGTCTCCTTGAAATGGAAAGGGGGGTGGAAAAGAACAGGCTTGAAGGGAGAGTGATTGTGCTTTGCCCTGTTTCAGAAAGACTATTTTACGCGTTGGAGCGTCTGGTTTAGATTTTTACATTGCTGGCTCATCATTTCTTGAATAAATCACTGTTGGGATGAGTTCATGCCACTGCAGGCTGCGAAGTTTGTTTTACGAGCTGGTATTAGTGAACGGTATCGTGGTAAGCCGCAAACCAACCAACCACATTTTATCTTTATTTTCTTTCAAACATTCCTGCCCCATTGCGATCACAATGACTCTTGGTGACTTAAACTAGAATATAAGTAAGAAAATAGGAAATACTAGAATATAAGTAGAACTATGTTGGATATCCATGGTCATATATATATCTACGGAGATCCTCAGTCATCCAAGTCATGGTGATCCCAAAGGTGCTTTTTTCCCCAAAGGTGCTTTTTTCTTAAATTGGACTTTTTTTTTTTTTTCTTTCAAGACGTTTCACTTCTCATCCCCAGACGCTTCTTCAGCTCTGGCTGGATGGTGGAGAACGGAAGGATTTATATTCCTTGCAGACAGCTGGTCATTTGCATCCTTTTAGCGAGTTGTTGAGGCCACCTGGAGGTTTATCTGTGTCCTCAGGGTCACCTGAGTGATACAAATGGGTGTGGAGCCTTCTTGGACCTGCTGACAGGATTGTGTTGCAGACTGGAGGTAGATGATGTCCTCTTCCTCTCCCTCTTGTTGAGAGAGAGCATGTTCAATTTTGACACATGTCCTCTTTTAACAGAAGGTGTCGCTTTTTCAAAAGGCAATTTATTTATCGAATTTATATTGCTGCCTATTCGCCCATGGCGACTCGAGGCGGCTGACACAATGTAAAACCATATTTAAAATAGATTAAAAAAACAAACAAACAATAAAAACTAACACAAAGAATCAAATAAATTAATAAAGTACAATAGAACAAAATCTGGGAATCAATAAATCAATAAATCACCCTCCAACTTCCACTCCGCGCCCCGACGACAGCAGATCACACAAGCGTTTGATGGGCTCCATCCTGCTCTGGGTTCCCCAGGCCCGCTGGCAGAACCAGGTCTTCAGTGCCTTCCGGAAGAGTATTAGAGAGGGAGCCATTTTAATCTCTGGGGGAATGATGTTCCAGAGAGAAGGGGCCACCACGGAGAAAGCCCTTCTTCTGGGTCCCACCAGGTGTATCTCCCTCAGGGGTGGGACCCGCCACATTCCCTGCCTCCCTGCTCTGATGGGTCGGGTAGATGTGACCGGCAAGAGACGTTCCCTCAGATAACCCGGTCCCAAGCCATGAAGGGCTTTTTGGGGTTTTTTTTCCTTGAAAAGAAGGAAACTTGAACTGAAAAAGCTTCTTGGATGAGAAGGGAAACGTCTTTAAGGAAAAACAGAAACACCCCAAAAAAAAAGTCCAGTTGCCTTTTGAATTTCAAAGTTCAAAGCCTTTCTTGTCATTTTACATCATGTATACAATGAAATTGGTTTAGCCTCTGCTGGTGCAGTCCATATAGGAATACAAGTCCTTTGGGAAAAGAAATAGAAATACCCACCAAAGGTGAAATAGCAACGCCACCACAACAAAATTTAAGCAATAAAATTGTGGTGGGTGGGTGGGAAGAAGATCACATCTAAATTCAGGCACAAGCCCTTTGGAACAATTGTGTCTTCCAGTTAAACCTGTTCCCAAGCCAGCTTTTCCTACTTTGGTGAAGCTCGGTGGGAATACTTGGGAGCAACCATTTCATCTTGGGGGGGGGGTGGTGGTGCATGGTTTTCCTCCTTTTTGGAAAAACGTTGAGGTTTGCTTTCGGCAGGGTATTCTAGTTCAGGGGTCTCCAAACTTCGCAGCTTTCCAGCTTGTGGACTTCAACTCCCAGAATCCCCCAGCCAGCTTCCACAAGTCCTAAAGCTGCCAAGTCTGCAGATCCCTCTTCGAACTCAATCCATACCAGCCCTCCACATATGGTGAAGTTGCTGCTCTCCACACGTTGGTGGCGAAAGGCAGCCTCTGGGCGTTTGGAGGGACCACCATGTTCCCAAAAGCTGGTGCATGGGCTTAAGTGTTGTCAAGTGTATGTTCACGATTAAACGTTGTCAAGTTCCAATCTGATACGCTTTCTCTCTTCCTTACCCTTCCAGGATATTACAATTCATGTTGCTTCACATCAAATATCTCTATGGAATCAAGATCGACGTGCGGGGGACCGAGAACTTCAACATCAAGGAGCCCTACGTGGTGGTATCCAACCACCAGAGCTCCCTTGACTTGCTGGGTAGGACCGGAGGAAGGTGGGGAGGATGGGAAGGAGCTAAGAAGTTGATCTGGGCTCTACCAGTTCATTTGTTGTTGCTAGTGGGTTTTTTTTTTTTTTTAAGTAGATGCTGCAATGTAATTTGCAGGTGGAAGTTGCCCCGAGTCGTTGCATTGCAAGATGGGCAGCAAATAAACTGAATGGATGGATGGGTACAGAGATGGAGAGATGATAGATGGATAAATTGATAGATGGTAGAGAAATGACAGAAAGATAACAGATAGGAGAGAGACAGAGACAGAGACAGAGACAGGAGAGACGGGCAGAGGGAGGTACGCAGGCAGGCAGATGATTGATGAGATAGAGAGATGAGAGAGATAGATGATTGATTGATTGATAGATAGATGATAGATAGTCAGACAGATAGATAGATAGATAGATAGATAGATAGATAGATAGATAGATAGATAGATAGATAGATAGATAGATAGATAGATAGATAGATAGATAGATAGATAGATAGATAGATAGATAGATAGATAGATGATTGATAGATAGATAGATAGAGATAGATAGACAGATAGATAGAAGATAGATAGATAGATAGACAGACAGACAGACAGATCGATGAGGCAGATGATAGATAGAAGATAGACAGATGATAGATAGATAGATAGATAGATAGATAGATAGATAGATAGATAGATAGACAGACAGACAGATAGACAGATAAATAGACAGATGATAGATAGAAGATAGACAGATGATAGATAGATGATAGATAGATAGATAGATAGATAGATAGATAGATAGATAGATAGATAGATAGATAGATAGATAGATAGATAGATAGTCTGGCATTTTTCCTACTGTCTCTTTTGCTTACAACTCCTCTAGTAAGCATTAGTTAATGAAAAGTTGGTTTGCCTCTGTTGAGGTAATTCCCCGTTAGGAGAATGAACGCATACAGGGAGATGTATTTGAGAGAAGTGTTTGAATAATACACACACAGCACACAGATACACTGTACAGTAAATATAGGTTTTTTACTTCCAGAAACGTGTAAGCAAAGTTCAAAATAGGCAGTCCAAAGTCATTCACAGGTAAATCAGTCAGTTTTTCTATCCAGGGATAATCCAAATATCAAAGTCCAGTGTCAAAAACAGTTCAGTATCAGACTTAAATCCAGAAATAGCACTCAATTAGGAAAAATGGAGGAACGGCAATACTCTCCAACAGAAGGAAACAGACTCACTCACACTCTCTTCTGAGACTAAGACTAAACAACCCAGGTTTCTGGCTCCATCTTATGGCCATTTGAGAAACCACACCCAATTACACTTTTAGGATTCTCTTAAAGAGAGAGTATTAAAATGTCTATCCTGGTTTATATATTGTCCAACCCAAATAGCTGTTAGGTGACTTACATTCCTAACAGCCTCCACTTCTTGAGAAGTTGAGAATTGAATTGAAATTAATCTAGGTAATTAAAAAAAAAAAGATACACGGGTAGTCCTCGACGTACGACCACAATGGAGCCCACAATTTATATTGCCATTTGTTAAGGGAGTTTTGCCCCCTTTCACGACGTGTCTCGCCGCAGTTGTTAAGCGAATCACTGCAGTTGAATACATGAGTTACCCAGTGGTTAAGTGAATCTGGCTTCCCCATCGACTCTGTTCATCAGAAGGTCGCCCAAGGCGATCCCCTGACCCCAGGCCGGGTGCAACCCTGTCATAAGTATGAACCAGTTTCCAAGCGTCCGAATTTTGATCCCCTGACCACTAAAATGGATGCTAAAAAGGTCGTAACTATGAAAAACAGTCATCAGTCACATTTTTTCAGGGCCGCTGTGAATTTGAATGGTCACTAAACAAACTGTGGTAAGTCGAGGACTACCTGTATTCTGTCTCTCTCTGTGGTTCCTTCACTTGAAGCCATGGCCGTCTGGTTCAGGGACGAACAACTATGGCCCCTTTATGAACGTGCTGGCTCAGGAATTCTGGGAGTTGAAGTCCACAGGTCGTAAAGCGGCCATTTTGCCTACCCCGGTCTATGACTTCTAGCGCAGCATAGCTAATCCCTTTTTTTTTTTCCCCCCCTCCACAGGTTTAATGGAGGTGTTGCCAGACCGGTGTGTGCCAATTGCCAAAAAGGAGCTGATGTACATGGGCACGGTGGGGTTGGCCTGCTGGCTGGGAGGCATCATTTTTATCAACCGCAAGAAAACCAATGATGCCATCAGCGTCATGTCTGAGGCCGCCCAAACTATGCTGAGCCAAGATGTGAGGGCGGTTGTGTTTTTGTGTGTTTTTTTTGTTTGTTTTTGAATGGGGGTTGCAGAACTGTGGTGAAATTTGGAGGAAGGAGGCTGGTGGGATGGAGTTGCGTCTCAGCTAGGGTGATGCCATATAGCCATGAAGGCGAACCTGTGGCATGCATGCCGGAAGTGGCACGCAGAGCCATTACTACCGGCATGCAGGTACTTGCCCAGAAAAGGTCTATTGTGCATACTGTGTGCCGCGCGTGCCTAACAGCTGTGCATGCGCAGAAGCACGCAGCATGGGTTGTGCAGGTTGTGTGCATGCGCAGGAGGCATGGAGGGGGGCGCGCGCGTTACCTTCCGGGTGATGGCATGCAAAGCATGAGCAGGCAAGCGCGCATGCCATTATTGCCCCCCAAATGTTAGCCACCACTGTCATATGCAGATGACATTGAACATGGGAAAAGGGGATTGGGAGATTGGCGGAATGGGGAACGAGGGACTGGAAAAAAGTAGCAAAGAAGAGCAACTAAGATGATTAAAAGGCCTGGAGATTAAAACAACGGTTGTAGGAAGTGGGTAAAAGCACCAGAGGGGCAGGACAAGAAACCATGGATGGAAACTGATCAAGGAGAAAGAAGGGATTAAGGAGAAACTTCCTAACATCGAGGACAATTAACCCGTGGAAGATCTTTGCCTTCAGACGTTGTGGCTGCTTCATCACGGGAGGTTTTTAAGAAGGGACTGGACCGCCACTTGCCCAAAATGGTACAGGGTCCCCTGGACTAGAAGACCTCTCAAGGTCCCTTCCAGCTCTATTCTGGTTCTGAATTTGAGACACTTTGCCAAATTCTTAGAAGGGTCGACGGGCTTTTCCTCCCTATTGAGAATGTGAATTACTGGTGTGTTTTGTGCACAGGTCGTCTTCAACTTACAACCATTGGTTCGGTCACTGTTCAAAGTTAACAATGGCGCTGGGGAGGGAAAAAACGGTGATTTATGGACGTTTTTCACACTTGCGACCACTGCAGCATTCCCACGGTCACATGACAACATGTGGACACTTGGCAGTGGGTTCATATTTATGACAGCTACAGTGTCCCAGGGTTGTGGTGATCACCTTTTGTGACCTTCCGATAAGCAAAGTCAACGGGGAAGCCAGATCCACTTAACAACGGTGGTATCAGCTTAACAACTGCAGTGATTCATTTAACTGGAGCAAGCCCGTAAAATGGAACAAACTGTTTTCTGACCCAGGCTGAACAGAATCACGAAACGGACTCCCTTGTCCCGAAAAAAAAAAAGTCCTTTTTTATTTTGTTAATGTGAATTCCTGGCATTCACACATCCAAAAAAGTCCCGGCAATAACCCTTGCCAGGTTTAAGTGCAAGAGCAGGCCTTATCAGTCTTGGATAGTTGCCAGGCCGAGAGCTTCCAGTCGCGAGGCTGTAAAAGGAAATACTTGGCAAGGAAGTCTCTGTTGAGACACGAACTCAGATAAGCAAATCTTTACAATAGTAAGCGAACTAATTGTCTCCTGCAAACACCCGTCCCCTTTTGCTCCTACGGGAGGGATCATTCAGCGTCCACTTGTACCTTTTCTTTCGAGTCGACCCCTGTTCCTTAGTTGTTCCCTTCTCCTGACAGCTCTGCACATGCCCGCATCTGGAACAGGCTCCAGCTGTTCTTCTTCCCCACTTATCTCCAACTCCAAAGGCAGCTGATAAATGTCGGACGGCCCTGGCTCCCTCTCTGCCTCCGACGCAGAGCAGCCATCAGAGCTTTCCCCAGACCCCAGGACTGGTCCAAGTTCCTCCCCAACCTCCTCACTGTCCAAGTCTGGCGGGCCACTGACGGGCCACAGCAGCTGTCTCTTCGTCTCACTTAGCAATGGAAGTTTTGGACTTAATTGTGGTCGTATGTTGAGGAGCACCTGTAGTGAATATGTTGAAATGATGTCAAGAACGTCCACCTTCTGACCCACCCCACTGCCCTCCCCTATCCCCTGGCCACAACTGGTGGATTTTAGGCCAGTCCCTCCCTCTCAGCCCCACAGCCAGTGGGGCAGCTGTGAAGTGCTGGATGAGACTCAGACCAGCTTCTAGTCTCCCCCGTCAGTCACATAAGCCCTTCTCTTTCCTGCCTGCCCCATAGGGGTGCCGTCATATGGTTAAAGTAAATTTGCCATGTAACCTGGCTTGAATCCTTGGAGGAAAGGCCAGATATGGTTCCCCATGCTGGCTGAGGAATTCTGGGAGTTGAAGTCCACACATCTTGAAGTGGCCAGGGTTGAAAAACTCTGGATTACATCTCTCTGAACTGTTTTGCCTGGCAGATCCACTCAGTTTTAGGCTGAATGCAGATAGTCCTCAACTTACAACAATTCCACTTCGCGACCGTTTGAAGTTACAACGGCCCTGAAAAAAAAGTGACCTACGACCATTTTTTGTCACACTTACGACCCTCAGTGAATCCCTCTGTTCATGTGGTTGAAATTCGAACGCGTGGCAACTGACTCATACTTATGACGGTCTGCCATGTCCTGTCCTCCCCTTTTGCGACTTTCTGACAGGCAAAGTCAATGGGGCAAGGCAGATTCGCTGAACGACCCCGCGTTACTAACTGAACAGCTTCAGTGATTCACTTAATAACTGTGGCAAGAAGAAACATCGTAAGATGGGGCAAAACTCACTTAGCTGTCTCGCTTAGCCACAGAAAGTTTGGACTCCATTGTGGTCATAAGTCGACTACCTGGAAACTCCCAAGCCGGCATCTACAAATGTCTCCATTTCTGTCATTGGGTTATTTCCATGAGGCAGCAACTTCTGATGGGAAGGTTTCGTTATTTTGGGAAACTGGGTTGTATTTCTGTACTGCCTGTTCACTCGTGGCCGAATTTTTGTTGCATAATTCATAGAACCAAAATTGGACAGGGCCTCAGAAATCACCTAGGCCAGTCCCGTTTCAGGATCTGCTCAAAATGCTTTGGACAATTGCCGTCCAGACCAGTGAACAGGTGGCCCTACCGCCCCATCACGAGTGATCAGTTCTGTCTCTTGACAATTCTGGCTCCCTTGGAAATTCCTCCCAAAAAGTTAAAACTGAAATGCGTTCCTCAGGATTTTTCAACGCTTTGTCCGTTCGGTCCTCCGTTTGACCTCTTCAAATAACTGACGTCTCCCTTCAGCCTACTCTTCTGCGGAGCATCATACTGGGTAGTCATTGACTTAATGACTACCATCGAGCCCCTGTTGCTTAAGCGTGGCGGTCCTTAAGTGAGTTTTGCCCCGTTTTTACAACTTCTCTTGCCACAATTGTTACGTGAATCACTGCAGTTGCCAAGTTAGTAACACGGCTGTTACGTAAGGGAATATGGCTTCCCCATTGTCTGAGAGCCCGCAGTGCAACTGGGGCGCACCAGAACAAACCAGAACACGTATCGTTTCAGGAGTGTCTCCTCAGGAAATTTCAAGGCACCTGGGAGGATGACCTCACCACAGCCACACCAGAAGCAGTTTAGATGGATATCTTCCTTAGATACCGAATCATAACCTCTATCCCTTTGCAAATTTTACAGCTCCGCATGATGATTTTATTATGGTTCTTATCTTAATCTAATACTTTTAGCTCCATTATTTATTGTCTCCATATCTTTTACTGTATACATATATAACCTACATATTAGCTGATGCTTTATTTAAACTAAATTTGTACATCAGAGATTGCATGGCCTCTATAAATGCCAATACATTAAATAAATAAATAAAAATTGACTTTGCTGATCAGAAGGTCACAGAAATTGATCGGATGCCCCCGGGACACCAGAACCATGATAAATAGAAGTCAGTTGCCAAGCCTCTGAATTTTGATCACATGACTGTGGGGTCGTAAGTGTGAAAACAGTCATAAGTCACCTTTTTTCATTGCCATTGTAAGCTCTGAAGAGTTATTAAACGGTTTAGACCAAGGGTCTTCAAACTTGGCAAGTTTAAGACTTGTGGACTTCAAACTCCCAGAATTCCTGAGCTAACATGGCTGGAGGAGGAATTCTGGGAGTTGAAGTCCACAAGTCTTAAAGCTGTCAAGTTTGGAGATCCCTGGTTTAGATTCAGGTTACAGCTGCATTGCTAAGCAGTGTGCAGCAGCAGGCGAAAAAGCCAAGACTAGGCACGCCCCCCTCCAACTACCTCAATTCAAACTACAACTGGCCTTAAATGCAAGCTACTCAATGCAAGAAGCCTTGTAAATAAAATACCTGAATTTCTCCTCTTACGAAATACAGCTAAATTCGACATCATATTTGTCTGTGAAACATGGCTCAACGCATCTCTCCCTGACTCCATTACCTCAGTAAAAGACTTTCATGTTTACCAATCCGATCGTGAAATCTGTAGATGAGGTGGTGTTGCTATCTTCTATAAAAAGTCCTTACATCTAAAAAACATCCAAGTTACCCAAGAGCTTGTTCTTCCTGAGACCATTATCTGTGAACTGACCTTAAATATCACATTTCGGTTCTTACTATGTTACAGAGCCCCTGATTATGACATTGAACATGTAAACAAGCTAAATACACTACTAACATGGGCAGCACACACATCTTTCTTGGTGACTTCAATCTACCTCATATTAACTGGACCCTAAACGAATGTACAACTGAACCCATACATGCAACCTTCTACAATGCTCTAACAAATCTGGGACTGGAACAACTAGTAACCAACAATACTGGGCTTAACAACTGCCTCGATCTCATCTTCTGCAATAGTTTGAATTTAATTTACGGAATACAAATTAAAGAACCCTTTTCCAACAGTGACCACAACATGATTGACTTTTGTCTCAACATATGTCCACACAAAAATCATCACGATGACAAAATCCCCAATTGTAACTTCAAAAAAGGCAACTATGATCTTATAGACAATGGTCTCTCATCCCTTGATTGGCAATTTCTATTCACTGGATGCAATACTGTTGAAGACCATTACAACATATTCTTACTAGAAATCAAAAGAGCCATCAAACTATATGTACCAATAACAACTCCCAAAACCAGGAAAAACAGACAACCCATAACAATAGGGAAGCTTCAATCCAAAAAGAGATCACTTTGGCGAAAAAACAAATCTGGTCACGTTGCCAACTTCAAAAGCTGATACAAAAATCTATGCCACCAGATAAAAACTGAATGCACTAATTATCACATTAAACGAGGAAAACCACCTACACACAAATTCCACCCGCGCTTTCTACAATTTTGTAAACAACAAAGACTCAAGGTCCATCCCACCCCTGAAAGGACCTAATGGCAAAGACTGCAACGACGACATCATCAAAGCAAACCTCTTTAACACATTCTTTGGCTCAGTATTTGTAAACAGCAATGGATCAAGTCCAGTGCTTCCTAGTGGAACCACGGACAACTACAATGATCTAATACATATTGATTTTACAGAAGACATTGTTGAAAAAGCACTGTGCAATCTAAAACCATCTCTATCTATTGGACCGGATGGAATATGTGCCTACTTCTTAAAAAAGCTATCCACTGCCATAGCTGAACCTCAAAGCATAATCTTTGAAAAATCTTTCAGGACCAGCTCCTTGCCAAAATTATGGTCACAAGCCGTGGTCGTCCCCATCTTCAAAAAGGGAGACTCCAGCCTAGTTGAAAATTACAGACCAATCTCCTTATGCTGCGTCACCTGAAAAGTCATGGAATCAATTATTAACCAATCCATTATCCTCCAATTAGAGACAAATAACCTACTCTCTAATAAGCAATTTTTTATTCCTAAGAGGCCTGTAGGGGGCGTGCATATGCGCACCAATCGTGCCTACCATCCCTGTCTATTGTTTTTTATTTTTCTTATAAGTATCTATCTTATGTAAGCGATTGACAAATCAAATAAATACTAAATATCTGAGTAGCTAGGCCCTCCCTAGTTTTCGCAAAAGTAAAATGAAGGAAGGGGAAAGAGAATAGTACAGAACAGAACAGAACAGAATAGAATACTTTATTGGCCAAGTGTGATTGGACACACAAGGAATTTGTCTTGGTGTAAATACTCAAGTATACATAAAAGAAAAGATACATTCGTCAAGAGTCAAGAATCATATGGTAACACAATCTTGCAAGAGCTTGCAAGATTGTGTTACCGTAACTTTACAATAAGGGTAGTGTTGATAGTCCTGGTTGGCATTTCTCGTCTGGACTGCCTCGAAGGGCTAATCACCCATTTCTCAATGGATTCTTTGCTTAACCTTGGCGCGTCTTCATGGAAGGGTCTTAATTCTTCTTTTCTTCTTGGGCTCCCTTTGCAGGTTCGGGTCTGGGTGTTTCCTGAGGGTACCAGGAATCACAACGGCTCCATGCTTCCCTTCAAACGGGGCGCCTTCCATTTGGCAGTGCAAACCCAGGTAAGGGGGGGGGCTCTTTTGACTCACCTCCTCCCCCCCCTCCTCCCTAAGGGACGGCTGGCGGCTCTTTGCCAGATGCACCCAGGTAGAGTGGGGAGTTTGGAGGTTCAGGGTTACTTGAGCCCACGGTATGAACCAGACTATCTCACCGAGCCTTCGGATTGTTGAATATTAGGTCAACACAGCCGTTGTGTTTGATTGAATACATTGTATTTGGTTAACTGGGTTAAACCCAGAGGTGGGTATTCAGCAGGTTCTGACCAGTTCTGGAGAAACGGTAGCGGAAATTTTGAGTATTTTGGAGAACCGGCAAATACCACCTCTGACTGGAGATTTTACAGTATCCTTCCCCTGCCACACCCACCAAGCCACCCCCACAGAACCGACAGTAAAAAAAATTTGAACCCCACCATTGGTTAAACCTGTGGCCCACCCGACTATTGCATTGATAATCCTGGTTAGTCAGACTTTGGCAAGCTCAGAGCAAGAACTGAGGATTTAGTAGCTGCAACTCTGTGTATGTGTGAGAAAGGGGCGGGGTGGAGAGACACTGTAAATCTGTCCTCATTTAGTCCCAAAGGTGTTTTTACAAGAGGCAACTGGACTTTCCGGTTTTTCTTTTTGAAGGCGTTTCGCTTCACATCCGAGGAGCTTCCTCAGGTCTGAGCTCTGAAGAAGCTCCTCGGATGAGAAGCGAAACGTCTTCAAAGAAAAAAAACAGACAGTCCAGTTTCCTCTTGAAAAAAACACCTTGACTTGGATGACTGAGAATCTCCATAGACATCAGTCCTCATTCAGGGTGGCCCTATAGAAAAAGGATGTCCCTGCCATTAGAAGCCCACCAGAGAAATGGTTTTTTAAAAAATTCTTAGTATGGGGAGAATTTTAATCCTCATTTTTTTTTTTAAAAAAAAAAGTCAGTTTTACCCTGAATGCAAACTTAAGTCCTCTAGAGCTGGAATTCCCAGATGAGCTGAAAAGGGAGTAGATATTTAATAAAAGTCAGTGGTAGACAGTAGCAGATGACACCATAGAGTAAAATAGCATTACTGTGACCTAGGAAAGGAGGGTTTTCGCACCCTATATTCCTCCCGTTTATAACAAAGCTAAAATAAACTGGACAAAAGCAGATTTGTGAAGTGTTTCACGCCCCTAAGCGGTACTGACAGGAGAGAATATCTGTGGATCATATCTGTGGGAGTGAGAGAGGTGAGAACTCTGAGCTAAGTTGTTTGCTCCCCAACCATTTTGTTAACCAGCTACATATCAAGGACTCCAAAAGCAGATTTGCTTGATCTGATACGCTCGTTTAAAAAACAACTGCGTATCACGTTAAAGAAACTTTTACCCTAAATTAGGTTCAGAATGGAGGGGGGAAAAAACCCTGTCTGCATTGCCTTCCTTTAAAAAATTTTTTTACTGGAACTTAAGCTTCTAGAAATTACATTGTGTGTGTGGGTTTTTTTTTAAATAGTTGCATCACACCCTGAGTTCTATCACAATAACCTGTGTTATAAACGTGTTTACAATTGAGCAATAAAATAAGAAGCTTGAACTCTGGCAAAATAGGCAGACAGAGACAATGTCTTTAGAAATGTTTTGAAGAGCTGGGTGTGCATTAAAAATACAAAGAGATTTGGAGGTGGTTTTCCGCCATTAATGGCGGCCGGTGGTTGCTAGTCACCGCCCCTCTCTGTTTCAGGGGCCCAAATGGCCGACATAAGTTGGGCGATTTCCAGCTGCCACAGCTCTCTCTGTTTACTTTCTTTTCTCTTCTTACAAGGTTCCTCTCATCCCTGTTGTAATCTCATCGTATCGAGATTTCTACAGTAAGAAGGACAGGCGCTTCACCACAGGTGACTCCATGTCTGATTTCCTGTTTGTTTGTGAGGAGCAGAAAGACACACACACACACACTGACTGACACCAATGATCCGGGCTTTTTTTTCCTGGTACTTTCCATCAGGGCCCACCCCAAGGTTTTGCCCACAAGCATAATGAGATCCCTTTTTACCGTTTTATTAGTTTTATAAATATAAAATACAAAAGCAAATAGTAAGGGAAAAAAAGGGAGGGAAAGAAAAGGGGAAAAAAAGAAAAGGCATTGACTTCCGATTCCCTCTGGTGCAGTAGAATAGGACAGTAGCATCAAACCTCAACTTTTTATACAACTATTTATTTTTTTATTTAGGAAATTTATATTCCCGCCTATTCACTCAAGGCGGCTTACAAGAATGTAAAGACCTCGTATAAAAAAAACACAATAAAACTAGTGAAAGAGAGAATCATATAATAAAGTAATATAATAGTATAAACTGGCCATTTCTATAAGAACAAAATCTATCTAATCGGTAAAACCCCAAATCAAAGTTTCTTCCCCCCCCCACCTCAAACACAAAGTCCAGAAGCGGTTTCCAAGTAGAAATAAAAGTATTTGTGTATTTTTCTTTGATCCTAACAGTCAGTTTAGCCATCTCTGCTAACTTTGCAGAGATGTAGCCATCCCTCAACTTTTGCAGTTATTTGTTCATTGTGGGGATCGAAATGTCCTTCCATTTTTTGTGCATAAAACAGTCAACATAGGCAACATCAAAGTCTGGGAGGGAAAAATTCCAAGCCTTTTCCAATTAAACCTTAAAAGAAAAGTTTCTGGTTTTATCTTTGCATTCACTTTAAGAATTTTCTGTATTAGAATATGAATCCTGCTCCAATATTTCTGTGCTTTATCACATGTCCATCATAACTGGTGAAAGGTCCCTTCTTTACATTTGCATTTCTATTCCACAAGCGTAATGGAAGCGACTATATAGGGAGTCCTTGACTTACAGCTCAAAATTGCTCAAGAAAGAGAAGGCAACTCGGTTAAGTTTTTTTTTTTTTTTTTTTAAGACAAGTTTTATTAATTTTTAAAACACACAAATTATCATTATTCATTACATGTTTAAACCTTTTCCCTTGTAAATTTAACAAGTCAGATAAATTATGATTCTGTTTTAAACCATTTCCATATAATATACCAAAACCTCTTATTCAATTTCTCTTTACTTTCTTTACTCTTATTCAATATCATTATTATTATTTCATCTGTTTCTTTCTGACTTAGTTACCATTATTCTCATTCTATATTTCTACAAGTTTTTACCAATTCTCCCCCAAAAAGACATATACACACAACACACAAAACATAAAAAATATATCTTTTGGAAAGTAACTTGGACCCAGGTGTCTCTCTCTTCATGGACTTCAATTATATTCATGCTCATCTTACATATCATTACTTATTTTATTTACCATTCTAAACCTTCTATATTAACTTCTCCACATATTTCACACTTCTTAATTCTACCTTAATTAATCATCTTAGTTTAAATCATTATATTTGTATCTTTTGTCCATTTTTTATCATCCCTTTGTCTCATCCCTTATGAAAAAAAAGAAAATCAGTTTCTCCTGAAATCATTAATCAGAGTATGATGCCTTTCTATCTCCCCCTAAGTTAATCAAATTAATCTTTAAAATAATATCTAATACCCAATCAGATTTTGCTTGGTACATTCTATCTAACTAATACATCCAACACAATTAAGTGCATAATTAGAGAATAAATCCAAATATTAAAAAGAAATACTATAATAAAAATTTTATAATAACATCAATACCATAATTTTATTAAACTCTTTAATTAAAACAATATTCTAAACCCCTCCTATTATTAAGTTTTAAAACCAATCATTTTTAAACATTTTAACATTTTAATCTCTTATCAACTCTTAAACCATTGCAATACTACCATCTCATCTTATGTACCTTGCAAAATCTTTTTTTTTAAAAAAAATTATACTTTATCCATTATCCATAAAAATTCCTTTTTTCCATTTAATTTCAAAACGTTGTAGCTTTTCTCCACCTTTTCCTTTCTTTCTTTTCCCAACAAACCTTTCTACCCCCTTCTTCTAGCCTCTGCCTTACCGGCTTCCCTTCTCTGTCGTATTTCTTTTCCCTTTGTTTACAATCATCATATTGGTTTTGCACTTTATTTTTCCCTTTCTTAAATGTTTTTTAGATCTTAAGTCCTTAAATCCTTTAGTTTTCTTTCTTTTCTCTTCTTTTCTTTTCTTTCTCTCTTCTTTTTTCTGGATCAAATTCTGAGATTCATTAAAGATGGCTCCTTCCTTTCTTTCTTGTTCCTCTGCTGTCTTCATCTGTTGTAATTTTTGTTGATAATTAGTAAGCGCCATTTCTAAGAAAAGGAAAGCTTCTTCCACACCATTTCTTAGTTCCTCAACAGAAAGAGCCATTATAAATCTTTTCTTTTCTTTTCTCCTTCTTTCTTCTTACAACAACCAGAATATTCAAAAGAAAAATAAAAAGATAAAACAGTCCCAAAGTTATCAATCAGTCCAAACCAAGGCAGAGTTCTCACTTTCTCCTTCTGGGGTGATATCAATCAAAGAGAAAGAAAGTCCAAATCTGTTTAAAGTCTTGTTACAATATATTCTAGTCTTCAAATCCTTAAGGCATCTGCTCCAACAAATCTTAGCATACAAATATTTTCTTTTAATCCTCTCTCTTCCCACTCATCGCTTAAAACCAATTTCCACCTAAAAAATAGGTTTCTTAATATCCAGTTATTTATTCCGTAGGAAAAGAGGGAAAGCTATCCTTTCAGCACCTTCAAGCAGCCGCTTTTTTCCTCTTCTGGCAGGTATTATTCAAAAAGTCATACTTTTCAGGAATTTTATTAAATATGTCTTAGAGTCCTAGGAGCCAAGAAAAACTTTCTCCTCTCAATCACTTTCTCCACTTCCTCCTGCGCATTCTTACCCGGCTGCCAGCTTCTTTGTGGCGGCCATTACGGACCGCCGCTGCACCGTCCTGGGAAAAGGGGTTCTGCCGGCCAGGAGGGGGTCTGCAGCACCCCAAACCCTTCTCCGGATCCCCTACCTTCAGCTGCCCTGCAGGGCAGCTAGCTCCGCACCGGCTGGGTCGGAGCCCCAAAACGGCTAGCGCGGCAGGGATCGCGCAGCTTCGCAAATCCCTGCCGTCGCGAAGCCGACAAACCGGAAGTTCCTCGGTTAAGTTTTTAAAATATAAAGATTTGTTTGGATTTTATGTGACCTTTCTAATCTAGCTGCTTCTCAAAGATTCCAGGAAAATGTATAAAAAACAATCCAAACGCGACGAGTTTAAAAAAAAAACAATATGGAAACAGCAGTCTGTCAAAAGAGATGCACAGCCTCAAAAAGAGGTCGGTGGCCCTCGATTTACAACCACAACTGAGCCCAGAATTTCTTGTTGCTAAGCGAGACCGTTGTTAAGTGAACGTTGCCCCATTCTACAACCTTTCTGCCACAGTTGTTAAGTGAACAACTGCAGCTGTTAGGTTAGTAACACGGTTGTGAGGCGAATCTGGCTTCCTCATTGACTCTGTTTCTCAGAAGGCTGTCAAAGGGGATCATGTGACTCCAGGACACCGCGGCCGTCATAAATATGAGTCGGTTGTGCTAACTGTCCAAATTTTGATCACGGGGCCATGAGGATGCAGGCAGTGGTCATAACGTCGCTTTTTTTTTCCAGTGCTGTTGTAACCCCGAATGGATGGTTGTAAGTCAAGGACTACACGAAGAGGTGGGGGATGATGGTTCCTTTATGACTTGTGAACTTTAACCGCCAGCATGGCTGGCTCAGGAATTCTGGGAATTGAAGTCCACACGTCATAAGGGGGCCAATCGTTCCCCATTCCCTGGACTGCATATGCCTCTTTCCAGAGTTGCTGAAGCCTTTGATGGGGCCTTTTCGTTGTCTTGCCAATTTTTTTTTTCTTTTCAAAAGCTGCCTCTTTCTCTCCGTACGCAGGGCGCTGCATTGTCCAGGTCTTGTCCTCCGTGCCCACGAAGGGGCTGAGAGCCGACGACGTGCCGGCTCTGACGGATCGAGTGCGCCAAGCCATGTTGGCTGCTTTCGAGGGGCTTTCTGCGGATCTGGGTTCCCCGCAGTGACCTCCGCCACCGCTTCCCTCCCCCCCAAACGTCTGACCCAGGAGCACGGCGGGCTGCGACTGGGAGCAGCTGGCACCCGCAGGCGGTCAACATGAAGATGAGGGAGGGGAGAGGAATCGGATCCGTTTTTGGGCAGAGGAGCGATGGGCTCAGCACCTTGCGGCAAAGAAAGGGGTGGGGCTTGAAACGGGTGGGGAGGGGGCTGGACTCGGGCCACGTGTGCAAGGGGACCTAGGAGCGGAATGGATGCCGAGCCACCCTTGTTGCCCTCTTCACTTCTGGGTCAGAGCTCTGACTCTCCCCAGTAGATGGTACAGTCCGCTCCCTGCCTCCATCTCTTTGCTCCCCCCTGTTTTGTTCACGTGGATTGTTCCATTTCAGTTTCTTGGACTTGGCCAGTGCGCTTCCCATTCCGGGGGAGTTTCCCCCCCCCCCGCCCGGGCTGAACCACGGACCCCACAGCAACTGAGCCTGCAGAGGGAACCATGGACCAGGTTTACCCCGGTTTGCTTCAAGGACCAGGGAGATCTTGGTGAACTTCAGCCTCAGAGCCCCGCCGTGGGGATGCCCCAGCTGCTAGCGGAGCCCTCCCCCTCCTGTGTGTGAGAACTCTGGACCCGCCGTCGCCTGGGGAAGGAGAAAGGAGCCCACCAGGAAATGCTGGCCAATCCACCAGAACAATAGCAAAGGGACTGGGCTGCTCAGCCTGACTAGTCTCCAATCATGGACCAGACTGCTTCCATCCAGGCAGGGGGCCTGGCAGGGGAGGGGAGGAAAGGAGATCTGTCTCCCTCTTGACGCTTCCACCCCCGACGACGGGTGAAAAGGGAGCCAAAGGGATCTGCTAGCAGACTCAAAACCGAGTGAGATTGCTTGGATTGTCTTCCCTGGAGAGTGGTTTGTGGGTTTGGGGTGGAAGATGGAGAAGGGAGGCCAAAGGATGGATTTGGGGTGGGAAAGCGAGCGGAGAGAGAGAGAGCAGGATTTTTGGGGGGTCTCCGGTTGCTTGTCAGCCCTGCCCGCAAGGACCCTTCCTTTCTTCCACCCACCCACCCTTCAGTGTTGGGGAGAATACTTTCAGCTCCCTTCCCCAAGGCGAGGGTGGGAGCCAGACCAGTCGGCCAGATGAAAAAGTTGCAGGGCTGGCCTCGGTCCCCTCTCTGCAGCTGTGGGTTCAGGGAGCCCCAAAGGGAAGGGCTGGAAGCCTTGAGCGGGGGAGGAGAAGGGCAGGGTGAGCAGGCAGGCCTTGTCCCCAGGCCGATTAAGTGTAAGCCGCCCCCCAGGGTTGCAAAAAAGCAAGGAGGGTGTGACCTGTTACGGGACAGGGGATGGAATGAAACACTGAGGGCGAGGAGGGGGTTCAGTGGCTGCTGCCTATATCCAGTATAACAGGGAAGCGGGGCCATTGGCAAATCCCGGAGAACAACTGGGGAGGGTCTTTCGGGGAGGAGAGGAAACCAGGAAGAAGGGGAAACCGTTGCCCCTTCCGGGACGCGGGTTTGAGAGGGGTACGGGGGTGCTGATGCAAGGAGGGCCAGACCGATTCGTGGGGTGGCAAGCCTTGCGGTTCCTTGAAATATTCCATGCACTTCTCTTCTGCCTTGGATTTTTCTCCCCCCACCCACCCCGGATGGTGGGTGACCCCGAGGGCTTTCTTTCCTCTTTCTAGACGCCCCTTCTTGGGGGTGGAAGGAGAAAAGAGAGTTTTGATCTTGGGGAGGTAATGAGGAGTGAAGAGACGTTATCCAGTCCGTGTTCCCAAGACCTTCCTGCTTTTAATAAAAACCCTCAAAAATTCATCTCCCACCCCACACAAACGTGGTGCCTTTTCCTCAGTCTTTGTAGCAGGGCTGTGTGTATGCGTGTATGTATCTCCACGATCACTTCTGTCCTTTCGGGAGCTCTTTTTAAGGCAATGTTTCTCAAACTTGATATCTTGAAGTCCCATGACCTTCAACTCCCAGAATTCCTCAGCCAGCACAGGGCAACTCGGGGCGGGGGTTGAAGTCCACATGGCTTCTATTTGCAATGTTTTTTCCCCCCCCCTCAAACCGGGCATGTACTTCTGGCTTCTGCCCAAAAAAACAAACAAAAAACCCCTCCCTAGTGAACGATGGGTTTGTTTAACAAGCACAGTGTTTGCTTTACGACTGCTGCAGTTGAAGTAATTGTCAAGAACAGAGAAATTGGGTGTGGTCACATGATAACCTTAATGACCATCGCAACTTACAACCGTAATTGCAGGCTCAATTGCAGTTGGACGTCGAGGACTATATCTATATAGTCAAGACACAATATAGTACAATAAAATTAATTCAGTGTTGGGAACAAACAGCAAACTGCAATAAATCAAAGGTGGCTGTGCTAAATCTTGGGGCGATCTGATGATACACAGGCACTTGCCATTTGTCAAGCCGTAACTTGGAATATTCCAAATAATACCCGTAGTTATTTTGAAGAAAAGCATGATTTGGATTCAACAGATCTAATGTGGCTCCTGAGATTTTGTCCTAATGGAAGGTGACCTTTTTCAGCTAGATGCCTTTTGTTGAAGTGGAAAGAAATCCTGTTTTTAAAACTTCTTATTCAGGAGCAGTATAGCCTGTGTTCAAGACGGTAGAACTAAATCTGTGATCTCAGGACCATCCATGAAGACATTGCAAATGGTCCTAGGGTGGGCCCCCAAATAAAAAAAGATGAACAAAAGAGTCCAAAATCTCACAAGACTGTCTTCTACCCAAAATTGCGAGGGATTTTGGTTGGAACACTAAAACCTCTTGAGATTTGATGATCCTACAAGATTCAGTCAACATTTTTTTAAAAAATTAAGTAATGTTAGTGACCTGTTTTGTTGGTGTTTCTCAGAAGATACCAATAGCATGTAGACTTATATACCGCTTTACATTGCTTTACAGCCCTCTCTAAGCGGTTTACAGTCAGCATATTGCCCTCAACAATCTGGGTTTTATCGACCTTGGAAGGATGGAAGGCTGAGTCAACTTTGAGGCAGTCAGGATCGAACTTCTGGCAGTCAGCAGAGTTAGCCTGCAATATTGCACTCTTAACAATTGTGCTAACTATAGAAAATTTGAGAATTGCTTTAGTACATCATAACTCATAGTTTACAAACTACCGTGAAAAAGCCCAAATCAAGTAAATTTCATTAGATTTTTAACATAACCAGCACATTATGCACTTGATTTGACTTAAACACATACCATAACATAAATGCAGTTATTGTGGTTTGTTAACTGGTTTGTGGTTTGTTGTGTGAATACAACCTCTATTCTTAGGCTATTTATGTGCTATATGTGACTAATTATAGTACCGGATGTAGCATTAGCCAAGACATCCTATTGGATTATGGGAGTTGAAGTCTTGCACACCAAAAAGGTACATCTTGAGAAGAATAATGTAGACAATTGCTTGCAGTTGAAGAGAACAGTTGCAAATCACTATCTAAAATAACCTTTATCTGGTGATTTAAAATACTAGGACTACAACGTCAAGAATTCCCAACAAACCCAGCAATAACAATTCTATGGTTAATAATAACATGACTAATGCAATCTTGTTGTTAAATCCAGCAAATTTATTTATTTACTTGTATTTCTAATTTCCATTTTTATGGCTGCTCACTCACACTTGGCTTTAGGCAGTTTAAAAGAGTTAAAAACAATGTTAAAATAGAACAAAAACAGCCCACCAAGGTAACAAGCCCATCACAACTCAAAGGATGTTTGCTTTCATAATTCATAGGCATAAATTGACTTCTTGGTCTCTCTCTCTCTCAAATGATTTAGTAAGTCTAAAAAACTAGTAACAATGAATTCTAGTGTGACTGGGAAAAAACAGGAACGGGGAAAGTTCCTGATTAAAATTCAGTGTTCAATAACCAATAAAAATATGCATAAAAGATAGATCTTAGTAAGAATGGAGTCCTTTCAAACCCAAAGAAGGAATGTAGCCATTGGGATTTTTGTGAATTGTAATCCCACCCATCCTTCTGGAAGGCACTGAGGAGGCCAGAGGTCTGAACTGCCTCTTAGCACAACATAGTCAGTTTATACAACTCACCAGAAAGGAATTTGAAAAAGATGGGAAAGAGGCATGGATACCTCACGTGAATAGCATGTGTACGTTTCAGCAAGGAAATGCAATTGGGAGAAAATTAAAAGAGGTATCCAAACTCTTGTTGGCTTAACCTGGATCCTTGAATCCATTTTGCAGCTCCATCAGAACCAAAGGGGTCAAACTTGCAGAATATACCAAATCACCAAATCACCAATTCCCCATCCCATCCCGAGATTAAACTCCCCAAAAGTCTCTAAAACAATGTTTCTCTCATCCCACTAAAGCAGCTATAAAAAAAAAAAGCTTAACTCTGGATGGATGTCATGAGCTGTTAGGGATGAGCATCTGGAAGTTTTGGTGGGATTTTGAAGGCAGCCTTCGTTCTTGATTAAACCAGCAGAGTTGCAATCTGCTGTGTTTTGTTTTCAATTAATAAGCCGTGCCCGCTAGCATAAATAAAGGGAATTAATTGGAGCTTCTAAGGACAAGAACCACCAGCACGGAGTTAGAAGAAGAAGAAGAAGAAAAAAAAGGCTGGTTTTTCTGCTGATCCAGTTTGAGTCCAAGATTCGGGCATCACCGGGTGAGGTCATAGCCGAAGCCATTTTTATCGTTTTGACAGGCACCTGCGAGTAAGGACACCAAAGGAAACAATGAGGCCTGGGAATTGAAAATACTAGCCTAGAAATGAAATCAAACCAAGCTTTGCTTTGGAGAGGGATTTGATGTACGCCCGGGGCCGTTGCCTGCACCAGAGCTAACATCAACACAACATCAACTGTAGGGAAATGACTCCAAATGCAAATGTTTAATAAAGCCACTCAAAAGCAGTGTCTTCCGAAAGACAACTCATGTTTTGAGGAACCGGAATGAATTTCACCAGCAGGTGAAATGTTTGCCTTCATCTAAGGCAGGGGTCTCCAAACTTGGCAACTTTTCTGCTGGTTGCAGAATTCTGGGAGTTGAAGTCCACAAGTCTTAAAAGTTGCCAAGTTTGGAGACCTCTGATCTAAGGTGAAGTGAGCAATTGGGTAGGACAGATTTAACAGAACAGAATACCAGAGTTGGAAGGGACCTTGTAGGTCACCTAGTCCAACCCTGCCACCCAAGCAGAAAACCCTACACCATTACTGAGATGACAGTCCAGTCCCTTCTTGAAAGCCTCCAGTGATGAAGCTCCCACAACTTCTGAAGGCAAAGCTGTTCCATTGGTTGATTGTTCTCACTGTCAGAAAATTTCTCCTTATTTCCAGATTGAATCTCTCCTTGTTCAGTTTCCATCCATTATTCCTTGTCTGGCCTTCAGGTGCTTTAGAAAATAGCTTGACTCCTTTGTCTCTGCAGCAGCCCCTCAAATATTGACTGCTATCATGTCTCACCTGGTCCTTCTCTTCACTAGACTAGCCAGGCCCAGTTCCTGTAACCGTTCTTCATATGCCTTAGCCTCCAGTCCCCTAATCCTCCTAGTTGCTCTTCTCTGTACTTTTGCTAGAGTCTCAACATCTTTTTTATAGTGTGGTGAACAAAACTGGATTGCAGTACTCTAGGTGTGGTTTTACTAAGGTTTTATAGAGTGGTATTAGTACCTCCCTTGATCTTGATTGTATCCCTCTGTTAATACAATTTAGGATTGCATTATCTTTTTTGGTGGCTGCTGCACACTGCTGGCTCATATTTAGCTGGTTGTCCACTAAGACTCCAAGATCCCTCTCACAGTTACTGCTACTGAGCCTGGTTTCACCCAGTCTATACTGTGTACTTTTGGTTTTTCTTGCCTAAGTGTAATACTTTACTTTTAGTCTTCTATTAGTAATATAAGTACAGCTGGTCCTCGATTTACAACAGTCTATCTCTCCTAGGATTACTAGCCCTGTGACCAATGGTCAAGCAATGAGAGTCATTGTCTAACATCACCTGAATTATTGTAAGTTCCCATACAAAGCCAAACCAGGAAGTAGATAGGCCCTGAACTTGGGACTGTGTGTTTTTTAAGGCTTGGATTCTCTCACAAAATTGCCAAGCTACAAGGCAACTAATGCAGATTGTCCTCAACTTACGATTACAATTGAGCCCAAAATTTATGTTATTATGTGAGAAATTTGAGTTTTGCTCGATTTTACGACTAACACATTTGTTAAGTGAATCACTGCAGTTGTTAAATTAGTTAACCCGGTCGTTAAGTGAATTGGGTTTCCCCCCAATTTACTTGGCTTGTCAAAAACCAGCCAGACACGCCATAAATGACGTTTATGTGACTACGATCAATATAGATTATAGAGCCATGGTGACGCAGTGGTTAGAATGGAGTACTGCAGGCTATTTCTGCTGACTGCCGGCTGACTGCAATTTGGCAGTTTGAATCTCACCAGCCTCAAGGTTGAATCAGCCTTCCATCCTTCTGAGGTCAGTAAAATGAGGACCCAGACTGTTGGGGACAATAGGCTGACTCTGTAAACCGCCGAGAGAGGGCTGTAAAAGCACAGTGAAGCGGTACATAAGTCTAAGTGCTATGGCTATTGCTATCAATACACGTTGGTTGCCAAGTGACCTAATTCTGATGAAGTAGCCACTGCAATGGTGATAAATCCGAAGGCTGGTGGCCCCTTTTTCCAGCGCCATTGTAACATTGAGCGGTCACTGAACGAACCATTGTAAGTCGAGGACTGTCTGTAACTATTTGTGGGTAGTGTCAATTAAAAAAATACTCCTTTGGTCTTTTAGTTGCCAGCAGAAAGGGAGTGGGGGAAAGCAAATGCCTCAGATAATCGCCCAAAGCTGTTGGGGTGCAAGAATATTACCGGAGAGCATGATTGATGACTCTTGGTTATAGATGTGTCCCATTGGAGAATGTTAGGAATATAAGTCACCTAACAGGTATTTGGGTTAGAAATATATAAACCAGGATAGACATTTTAAAACTGTATCTTTAAGAAAATGCAAGACTGTAGTTGGGTGTGGTTTCTCAAACGGCCATAAGATGGAGCCAGACACCTGGGTTGTTTTAGCCTTAGTTTCAGAGGAAAGTGTGAGTCAGTCAGTGTTTCCTTCTGTTGGAAAGTATTGCCATTACCTCAACAGAGAATATACATCCAGGGGGTGGGGGAAGACCAGAGTCAAGGGGGAAATGAAAGATGTATTTTAGTGTCGGCTGCACCTAGCTAATGCCAACATGGCCATTTCTAATATTTTTTTTTTTTTTTTTTACTCTCAGAGATGCGGCTAGAGACTTATGATTTGAATGGGGATGGATTTGTTGGGAGTCCTGACAGGTAGGACTTTCCGATACTCACAATCTCCCAGTTTCTCTTCAAGGAAAAGGAGCTGCTCGCTGAGGGATTCCACGTGGTCCAAGTAACGGAGGCGATTCCACATCTCCTTGATCTGGGTGGGCTCCACGGAGGTTGGCAAGATAGAGATGGCATGCTCCAGGCGCTGAGGAAAAGGGAGGGGCCCCGAATCGCTGATTAAGAATCTTCTTCGCTTCCCACTTTGTCTCCTTTCCCCGTGGAGAAACCACCGATTTTCAAAACCATTTTAACCAAAAATAAAAGAAAGCAAGCTAGAGCCCCGTTCGCCTGGGGAGACTGGACTCCTGTCATTTCATTGAGAACCCTTTTGTGTGTGTCTGTAGATATTTATCTATGAAGTAAATGCAAGAATTGTGTTTATTTTTAAAAAAACAAAAACAAATCAGGTGCTATCTGGGCTTGAGAAGCTCCAGGTGGCCTTTGAATTGTTCCTCTTGATTTCCCCCCACCCACACACCTGCAACAGTTATGGAGTAGGTACTTGAGAATACGGTGAATATGGATTTAGAAAGCTGCTGTGGCTTAGGGTGGGTCTAGAACAGAGATGGGCCACTATGGCCCCATGCTGGCTCAGGAATTCTGGGAGTTGAAGTCCACAAGTCATACAGGGGCCATCTTTTCACACCCCTGCATCTTCCTACTTCTAGCCCCCAACCAGGGGTGAGATTCTACTGGTTCGGACCGGGTCAGGCGAACCAGATGTTAAATTTGCATCTGGTTCGATGAAATGGTATTTGAGCCGACTGACTGGCCCTGCCCACCCCACCTCCCCTCCCTGGAGTCTCCACGCAGCCCATTTTCGATGCAGGTAAGTGCAGGATTCGCACGGAGGCTCTGGGAAGGGGAAAAAACAGACCTTCCGGAAGGACCAAAAGTCCGGAAACGGGCCTGTTTTTGGATTCCGGAGGGCCTCCAGAGGCCTGAGGGAAGCCTCCGGACTCTGGGGAAGGCATAAAATTGGCCCTCCCGGAAGTTCTGGTAGGCCACGCCCAACTTGGCCACACCCAGCCAGCCACTGGGCAAGCGAAACGGTTGCTGGGATTTTTGAATTCCACCCCTGGCCCCAACCCCTTCACCGTAGTAAAGGAGAAATGGCGGGGACTGTTTCCAAGTCCCTCAGAGTCACTTTGGATAGGGAGATGGACGGCATATACGTTTAATAAAGAAAAGAATGAATAAGAGAGACTAGAACAGGGGTATCAAACGGGCGGCCTGTGGGCCGGATCCGCCACACAGGCCACGCTCACCCCAGCTCCACGAAGTGGGGGGGGGGAAAGGCCGCAAAATTTCACACGAGGGCAACGTGACATGATGAGTTTGACACACGTGGACTAGAATCTTGCTTCTAGAGTGGTATCTTTCAAGAGAGCTGAGCCTCACCTCTTCCAGCTGCTCCACTTTTGCTTGAAGCTCCTGGATCTCATTGGGAATTGTCTCTTGAATCCCTAAAGTTTGAACTGCAACAGAAAAAGGAAGAAAATGTGAGTGGAGGAGCTGTACCCAAATGGGTAACAGGTAGACCTCGAGTTACGATTACAACCGAGCCCCCAGATTTCTGTTGTTAAGCGAGACGTTTGTTTAAGTGCATATGGCCCCATTTTACAACCTTTTTTGGGCCACCATCGTTAAGCGAATCATGGCAGTTAATAAAGCTAAGCAATCTGGTTGTTAAGTGAATTGGACTTCCCCATGGACTTTGCTGGTCAGAAAGCTGCAAAAGGGGTTCGCTTGACCTCGGGACAGAGCAATGGTCGTAAGTATGAAGCAGTTACCAAGCACCTGAATTTTGATCACCTAATCACGGGGATGCTGCTAAGGTCGTAACTGTGAAAAATGGCCATAAGTCACTGATTCAGTGCCATTGTAACTTTGAATGGTCACTAAACAAACCAAAGTGTTAGGATTCCGGCAGTTACCCCAATTAAATCATGAGTCTCGAGCCAAACTTCCAAAACTTCAAAAGGATTTATTGGGAGTTAACAAGTCTGGCACTGCCTGGGTGTAAGCGGACTCTGAGACACATCATTCATTGTCACCCTTGACCCTAGTTTTCCCCCACCCCCCTGGGTATATCATAATCCATATTTGCCGATGGAAAACATCCATAGCCGAGAGTCATCAATCGTACTCTCCAGGTAGAATTTTGTGCGGCAGAAACTTCAGTCACCTAGTTACTATCTTTGAAAACTATTTATGGAATGCACTTTCGATATCCAAGCTGCCGCACTGCTCCCACCTCCCTTTCTGTGGCAATTTTTTAAAAAAACCATAAAAATATTTTATGAGTTAACGGTAAGTACCTGTACCAGAGGTGGTATTCAGTAGGTTCTGACAAGTTGTGGAGAACCAGTAGCGGAATATTTGAGTATTGGTAAATATTCCCCCTGCCACACCCACCAAGCCACGGCCACAGTAGTAAAAAAAAATTGCAACCCACCACTGACCTGTAGGCAGGGGTGGGATTCTACCAGTTTGCACCTATTGTCTCGAACCGGTTGTTAACACTCTAAGCAGTTCGGAGAACCGGTTGTTAGAAGAAATTACTGGCCTAATCCTGTAAGGAAGGCAGGAAGGAAACGTTCTGGTGTTGCTTACAGAAACTGCCTCTCCATTAACCCTTATTACATTCTTGGCAGGACTAGACTTCCTGTCTCTGGAATGTCTCTGGAGTTTTTGTCCCCTCCTTTGCTGGTACTTTGCTTGTGTAGAGTGACCATTCAATGTTACAATGGCACTGAAAAAAAATGACATGACCGTTTTTCACACTTACGACTGTTGCAGCATCCCGACAGTCATGAGAGGCCAGGCGAGGAGATGCGTGCCTCGATGATATTGAGTTGGCCATATCCAGCCAATAACATGACCACCAAGCCATGTCCACCCAGTCACATGAGCAAAAAGCCATGCCCACCAACTAAGCCACGCCCACAGAATTGGTTGTTAAAAAATGTGAATCCCACCCTTGCCTGTAGATATCTGTGGATGGTTGACAAATCTTAACCTGTGGGAGCCTGTAGTGCAGGGGTGTCAAATTCAAGGCCCAGAGATCCGATCTGGACGCCTGTGGGGCCACCGTGGAAACAGCAAAGGACTGGCCCACTGTGCCTCTGCCAGCAAAAACGGAGCTTGCAGGAGGCCGTTGCAGCCAAAAACGGAGCTCGGGAACCCGTTTTCGCTGGTAGATGTCACACAAGTGACATTGAGCTGGCCATGCCCATCCTGGCTATGGCCCTGGAGGTCAAACACAATCCTGATGTGGCCCTCAATGAAACCAAGTTTGACACCCCTGCTGTCGTGTAATCCCATGCATGTCTTATCAAATTTCAGTTTCGCTGATCTAGGACGCTCCATTTTCTTGCAAATATATCTAGTAAAATTGCTTTGATTTTTTTTTTTTTTTTTGGCCAAGCAGTTTGATTCCTATCTCATTTTTTTATGCCCAAGACAGCACCTTCACTTCCTTCTGAGAATCAAAGGTCCCCGGATGGAGAAGGAGACTAGAAACAGACTTAACAAACGACGACGTATATAGACATTTTCAAAAACTTTGTGAAGTCTTAAGGGGCTAGAAACTTGTTTCCCCCAAAATGGAAAGAGGCTCATCAAGTGCAACGCTTAACACCCGGTCAACCTTATTTATGGAGGAGTTGCAAATTGCACAAGCCGAACACTGTCCCGCTGTAAGTGAGAAACCCGCAACCTTGTTGCTGGCGAAGAGCGTTTCCTCTTGCACGGAGAGAAGTTGTGAAACTGAACGCATCACCTTCTCACTGAGTTTCGGCCCTTGTGATCTGCACCTCAGCCCAACCAAAGCAGAAGCAGCAGATGCAGGCTGGGCTGTCATAACTACAGATTGACAGATTAACCAAGTTGGAAGGGACCTTGTAGGTCATCTAGTCCAACCCCACCCCAAGCAGGAGATCCTATACCATTTCTGACAGATAGCAGTCCAAACTCTTCTTGAAAGTCTCAAGGGATGAAACTCCCACAACTTCTGAAGGCAAAGCTGTTCCTTTGGTTGATTGTTCTCCCTGTCAGAAAGTTTCTCCTTATTTCCAGGTTGAATCTCTCCTTGTTCAGTTTCCATCCATCATTCCTTGTCTGGCCTTCGGGTGCTTTGGAAAACAGTTTGACCCCTTCCTCTCTGTGGCAGCCCCTCAAATATTGGAAGACCGCTTATCCTGTCTCCCCTGGTCCTTCTCTTCCCTAGAGTAGCCAAGCCCAGTTCCTGCAACCGTTCGTTGTATGTTTTAGCCTCCAGTCCCCTAATCATCCTGGTTGCTCTTCTCTGCACTTTTTCTAGAACTGTTGTGTGCAACTAAAGGACCATAGACTGGAGTGTTTAAAACAAGAACAAGGTGATGCATTCAGTGTTCTTTGAGGCTCTCTCTTGTGCAGCAGTTTGGCAGTTCTGGGTGCTTCTGTCACTTCCTCCTGTATCAATCAGGAGCTGCTTGTTGAATCCAAAGGCAACTCCCAGCTGTTGGGAGATTTTCTGCTCTGCCGTGAGATGTGGAGCCTCAAAGCCAGTAACTGTGAGAAGGGCCTCGGAGTCCTAGTGGACGATCACTTAAACACGAGCCAGCAGTGTGCGGCGGCAGCCAAAAAGGCTAATACAATCCTTAGTTGTATAAACAGAGGCATAGAATCAAAATCACGTGAAGTATTAGTAACGCTTTGTAAAGCCATACTAAGGTCACATCTGGAATACTGCATCCAATTTGGGTCACCATGTTACAAAAAAAGATGTGGACACTTTGGAAAATGTGCAAAGAAGAGCAACCAAGACGATTAAAGGCCTGGAGTCAAAAACATAGGAAGAATGGTTGCAGGAACTGGGTATGGCCAGTCTAGAGAAAAGAAGGACTAGGGATAACAGATAACAGATAATCAGAGTTGGAAGGGGCCTTGTAGGTCATCTAGTCCAACCCCCCGCCCAAAGCGGGAGACCCTACACCATTTCTGACAAATGGCAGTCCAATCTCTTCTTGAATGTCTCAACTGATGGCGCTCCCACAACTTCTGAGGGCAAGCTGTTCCATTGGTTGATTGTTCTCACTGTCAGAAAGTTTCTCCTTATTTCCAGGTTAAATCTCTCCTTGTTCAGTTTCCATCCATTATTCCTTGTCTGGCCTACAGGCGTTTTAGAAAATAGCTTGACTCCTTTGTCTCTGTGGCAGCCCCTCAAATATTGACTGCTATCATGTCTCCCCTGGTCTTTCTCTTTACTAGACTAGCCATGCCCAGTTCCTGTAACCGTTCTTCATGTGTTTTAGTCTCCAGTCCCCTAATCATCCTGGTTGCTCTTCTCTGTACTTTTGCTAGAGTCTCAACATCTTTTTTATAATGTGGTGACCAAAACTGGATGCAGTACTCTAGGTGTGGTCTTACTAAGGCTTTATAGAGTGGTATTAGTACTTCCCTTGATCTTGATTGTATCCCCCTGTTAATGCAATTTAGGATTGCATTAGCTTTTTTGGCGGCGGCTGCACACTGCTGGCTCATATTTAGCTGATTGTCCACTAAGACTCCAAGATCTCTCGCACAATTACTGCTGTTGAGCCTGGTTTCACCCGGTCTATATGTGTGCTTTTGGTTTTTCTTGCCTAAGTGTAGGACTTTACTTTTCTCTACATTGAATTTCATTTTGTTAGATATGGCCCAGTGTTCTAGTCTGTCAAGATCCATCTGGATCTTGAGCCTATCTTCTTGGGTGTTAGCTATTCCTGCCAGCTTAGTATCATTTGCAAATTTGGTAAGTTCCCCTTCTATTCCCTCATCTAAGTCGTTAATGAAGATATTGAAGAGTACTGGGCCGAAGACGGAACCTTGTGGCACCCCACTGCTTACTTCCCTCCATGTAGATTTAGACCCATTAAGGACTTGTTGAGTACGGTTTGCCAGCCAGTTGCAAGTCCATCTACTGGTGGTGCTATCTATTCCACTTTTTTCTAGCTTACTAAGAAGTAGGTTGTGGTCTACTTTGTCGAATGCCTTGCTGAAATTTAAATATACTGTGTCCGCTGGTCTACTAATTTAGTCACTATGTTGAAGAATGAAATAAGGATTGGTTTGGCATGATCTGTTCTTAACAAACCCATGCTGACTGCTAGTTATTATTTTACTTGTTTCTAGATGTTGGCAGATCTGGTTTTTTATTATCTTTTCCAGTATCTTCCCGGGTATTGATGTTAGGCTTATTGGTGTATAGTTTCCTGGGTCTGTTTTTTTTTCTTCCTTTTTTGAAGATGGGAACCACATCTGCTCTGGTAGATCCCCGGTGCTCCAGGATTTTTGAAAGATATGGTGCAGTGGTTCTGCGATAACCTCTGCCAGCTCCTTTAAAACTCTGAGATGTAATCCATCAGGCCCCAGTTATTTGTTTTCGTCAAGACCAGACAGGTGTTCTCTTATTTTATTTTATTTTGCTTATTTTAACTTTCATTTCTGGTCTGTCTCTTACAGTTATGTTTTTGGTGGGTTGAGCTATAGTTTCTTTTTGCATGAAGACGGATGCAAAGAATGAGTTAAGCAGTTCTGCTTTCTTTCTGTTGCCTGTTACTTCCTTGCCATCTTCTCTTTTTAGTGGACCGACTGTTTCCTTGATTTTTTTCTTGCTATTTATATGTCGGAAGAAACTTTTTTTATTATTATTATCTTTGACTTTCGTTGCAAGTCTTTGTTCGTTCTGAGCCTTTGCTATCCTGGCTTCGTCTTGGCAGATTCTGGCTATCTGCTGATATTCTGCCTTAGTTGTATGTCCTTCTTTCCTTTCCTTTCCATAAGGGGGACAGGATAGCAGTGTTCCAGCATTTGAGGGGCTGCCGCAAAGAGGAGGGGACAATCTATTCTCCAAAGCACCAGAGGGGCAGGAGAAGAAACCATGGATGGAAACTAATCAAGGAGAGAAGCAACCTGGAATTCAGGAGGAACTTCCTAACAGGGAGGACAATTAACCAGTGGAACAGCTTTGCCTTCAGAAGTTGTGGCTGCTTCATCATCACTGGAGGATTTTAAGAAGTGATTGGACGTGGTATAGGGTTTCCTGCTTGGGCTAGAAGATCTCCAAGGGCCCTTCCAGCTCTACTCTGATTCTACTTCTGCTTGCTGAGTTCAAAGGAAGGCCCCAGCTGTTGGGTGCGGTTCTGCTCTGCCGTGAGATGAGGATGTGAAAGTTGGCAGAAAGATGAAACAGGCACAGCCAGGCCACTGTCAGGAGCTTCAGGGCTTCACCAACTCTTAAGCCATGCAGAAAAGGGATGTCAAAATACATCCCCAAGGTCAACAGAATAACCGAATAACCGTTGGAAGGGACCGAGTGGGTCTTCTGGTCCAGGGGTCGCCAACCTTTTGGACTTCAGGGATCATCAAACTCATAATTTTAAATCCTAGGGACCACTAATATGAATTCTGACTGATGGTGGCTTGCTGATGTTGGTGGGAGAGAGAGAGAGAGAGAGAGAGAGAGAGAGAGAGAGAGAGAGAGAGAGAGAGGGTGAGAGAGACAGGGAGAGAGAGAAAGAGAGAGAGAGAGATCTCTCCCCCTCTCCTTCTCCCACCCCCCATACATACATACCCAAACACACAGAGGCAGGGGTGGGATTCAAAATTCTTAACTGGTTCTTGGGCGTGGCCTAATTTGTGGGTGTGGCTTGGTGGTCATGTGACTGGCTGGGCATGGCTTGTATGTAAATATTATAAATATTTATGTAAATATTGATTTTTTTTAATTAAAAAAGAGCAACTTTGACCCAAAATCAGGCAAAGCAGACAGGCAGATTGAGTTGCTCACAGAATCCCAGATTCATTCAGAGATCTATCTTTCTGCCATTGGCTAGCTGAGTCTGTCACATAAAATTTACTTGCAAGCAAACTCATAAATTTGCTAGCAAGCAGACTCACAAAATTAACTCACAATACACCATACACAATACACCATATGGAATTTTTTTAATATAAAAAAGAGCAACTTTTACCCAAAATCAGGCAAAGCAGGCAGGCAGATTGAGTTGCTCACAGAATCACAGATTCACTGAGAAATCTGTTTTTCTGCCATTGGCTACCTGAGTCTGCCCTGAATAATAGAAGCTTCAGTCCTAAGGGTGGCTAAAGATTAACTAGAAAGCAAGAAATCCAATGATTTCCTGCTTTCTAGCTAATCTAAATCTCCCGGCACAGCAGAACAGCTGATGGTCGGGGGAAAAAGAAAAAGGAAAAATAGAAACTTAGCAGGCAAGTTTGTCAGGTAAGGAGTGAATGGGCGGGGAGGGTTCCCGCGGGCCATGTGGGCAGCACAGCCTTGTGTTCCCACGCGGCCTGGATTAATTGCTTTGGGGGGTGCTCTGGGGGTGACATTTTTCTGCGGACCAGCAAAATTTTCTCCTGGACCACCTGTGGGTGACCACTGTTCTAGTCCAACCCCCCCTGCTCAAGCAGGAGACCCTACACCACTTCCGATCTCTTCTTAAAATACTGGAGTACTGCTGATTTTTTTTGTTGGTTTGAGGCCTTTTTCGGCCTCCCAGAGGCTTGGAAAAAGCCTCTGGAAGGCTTTTCAGGATGAATTATAGGCCTGTTTTGTTACTTCCTGTCATACCGGAAGTGATGAAACGGGCCTATAATTCACATTACACATTACATCACATTACAAAAAAGATGTTGAGACTTTGCGAAAAGTGCAGAGAAGAGCAACTGAGGTAATCAAGGGCCTGGAGACAAAAGCATATGAAGAACAGTTGGAGGATTTGGCTAGTCTAGAAAAAAGAAGGACTTGGGGGATGGACCGATGGACATAATAACAGTATTCCAGCATTTGAGGGTCTGCCACAAAGAAGAGGGGGTCAACTTATTTTCCAAAGCACCAGAGGGGCAGGACAAGAAACAATGGATGGAAACTAATGAAGGAGAGAGAAGCAACCTGGAATGAAGGAGAAACTTCCTAACAGGGAGGACAATTAACCAGTGGAACAGCTTTGCCTTCAGAAGTTGTGGGTGCTTGAATACCAGAGGTTTTTAAGAAAAGACTTGCACAGCCACTTGCCTGAAACGGTATAGAGTCGTGATGGCGAACCTATGGCACGCATGCCACAAGTGGCACGCAGAACCATTTGTGCTAGCACGCAAGCTGCAGGCAAACTTACCTCACTGACCTTGCATGTGCCTCACAGCTGATTTTTTGTTGTTGTTGGTTTGAGGCCTTTTTCGGCCTCCCAGAGGCTTGCAAAAGCCTCTGGAAGGCTTTCAGGACGAATTATAGGCCCGTTTTGTCACTTCCTGTCATACCGGAAGTGATGAAATGGGCCTATAATTCGTCCTGAAAAGCCTTCCAGAGGCTTTTTCCAAGCCTCTGGGAGGCTGAAAAATCAGCTGTGAGGCGCAGTGCAGGTAATGGGGTGGGGATTGCATGTACATGCACTGGGGGTGTGGGGAGGAGGGCGCATTGCATTCTGGGTGCTGGCATGTGAGTCCCTGCCGCTGGCATGCGCGCAATTTTTGGCACAGGAGCCTAAAAAGGTTAGCCACCACTGGTATAGGGTCTCCAGCTTGAGCTGGGGGCTGGATTAGAAGACCTCCAAGGTCCCTTCCAGGTGCATTATATAATAACTATAATAAAAACTTCCAGTGTTGGAGTATCCACAACCTCTAGAGGCAAGCCGTTCCACTGATTAATTGTTCTCACTGTCAGGAAATTTCTCCTTAGTTCTAGGTTGGTTCTTTCCTTCACCAGTTTCCATCCATTGTTTCTTTTACACCCAGCCTTTTCACGCTGCAAGCTCTCGGTTATCGTAACACCCACCTTTGGTGCCGAGCAGAGGGACGGCCTGGCCGGTGGGAAGCAGGCGACAGCTCTTGCCATCTGGCTCAAGGGCGTGCCCAGCCCGACACTGACACTTGTAGCTGCCGGCGGTGTTGAGACAGTCATGTGCGCAGTGAGCAACCGTTGTGGCGCACTCGTCCACATCTAAACAAACCCGGAAACACAAATGGAAGAGGGATCAGAATGGTGAGTTTGAACTGGGATATCCTCATCTTGGCCAAATCTTTGCCTCTGGGACAATATTCATCCTGATACACGCATCACCCTGACTAAGAATGGTAACCATTGTATTTGGCTAGGGCAGGGGTATCAAACTCAAGGCTCGCAGGCCAAATCTGGCCCCTGGGGTTGTTAGATCTGGCCCACAGGGCTGCCGTGAAAACAGCCAAAGACCGGCCCGTGGTGCCTCTACCAAAGAAAACAGAGCTCAGGAAGCTGCCATGGTCTCCTGCAACCCTCTACCAGCAAAATTGGAGCTAAAGAGGGTTAGAGGTAGAGGATTGCAGGAGGCCGTCGCAGCCAGGGGTAAGCTTCAAAACTTTTAGCAAAGGGTTCTCTGCCCTGTTGCTGGGTGGGCATGGCTATGGTGGGCGTGGCCTAGTTGGCCTCCTGCACCACGGCCGGGGGGCCGTTTTTGTCCTCCCTTGGCTCTGGAGGCTTTCCTCGAGCCCCCAGGAGGGCGAAAACTGCCTCCCCAGGCTCTGGAGGCTCTCTGGAACAGGAGTTTGTCAACCTTTTGGATCTCAGGGACCACCAAACTCATAATTTTAAGTCTCGTGGACCAGAGACCCTGGGAAAATCCCCCCAAAAGTCTGAAGGAATATTTCCCCACCCCGTTTTTCTACCGATCCCCCCCCCCCCCCCCCCCCCCCCCCCCCCCCCCCCCCCCCCCCCCCCCCCCCCCCCCCCCCCCCCCCCCCCCCCCCCCCCCCCCCCCCCCCCCCCCCCCCCCCCCCCCCCCCCCCCCCCCCCCCCCCCCCCCCCCCCCCCCCCCCCCCCCCCCCCCCCCCCCCCCCCCCCCCCCCCCCCCCCCCCCCCCCCCCCCCCCCCCCCCCCCCCCCCCCCCCCCCCCCCCCCCCCCCCCCCCCCCCCCCCCCCCCCCCCCCCCCCCCCCCCCCCCCCCCCCCCCCCCCCCCCCCCCCCCCCCCCCCCCCCCCCCCCCCCCCCCCCCCCCCCCCCCCCCCCCCCCCCCCCCCCCCCCCCCCCCCCCCCCCCCCCCCCCCCCCCCCCCCCCCCCCCCCCCCCCCCCCCCCCCCCCCCCCCCCCCCCCCCCCCCCCCCCCCCCCCCCCCCCCCCCCCCCCCCCCCCCCCCCCCCCCCCCCCCCCCCCCCCCCCCCCCCCCCCCCCCCCCCCCCCCCCCCCCCCCCCCCCCCCCCCCCCCCCCCCCCCCCCCCCCCCCCCCCCCCCCCCCCCCCCCCCCCCCCCCCCCCCCCCCCCCCCCCCCCCCCCCCCCCCCCCCCCCCCCCCCCCCCCCCCCCCCCCCCCCCCCCCCCCCCCCCCCCCCCCCCCCCCCCCCCCCCCCCCCCCCCCCCCCCCCCCCCCCCCCCCCCCCCCCCCCCCCCCCCCCCCCCCCCCCCCCCCCCCCCCCCCCCCCCCCCCCCCCCCCCCCCCCCCCCCCCCCCCCCCCCCCCCCCCCCCCCCCCCCCCCCCCCCCCCCCCCCCCCCCCCCCCCCCCCCCCCCCCCCCCCCCCCCCCCCCCCCCCCCCCCCCCCCCCCCCCCCCCCCCCCCCCCCCCCCCCTGATCATTCTTTATTTGGGATCGCAGAATACCATCTCCAGCTCCGTTCTCCTGGGGGGTTGGGGACAGAGAGAGAGAGAGAGAGAGACTTTTGGCTTCATGCAAGGAAAGCAGCAGAAGCAACAGAGTCTTCCTTTCTCTCTCCCAAACTCTGCCAGAAATGAGTCTTTGTGAGACTTGTGACGGCGCAGCCTCTTGGAGCAGGATGCCTTTGCAGGGTCCCAAAGACTCATTTCTGGCAGAGTTTGGGGAGAGAAAGAAAGACTTTTGCTGCTTTCCTTGCATGCAACCAAAAGCAGAAGAAGAATGAAGTGGAAAGAAGGAGCCCGATGGCCAAGTGAGGCATGTGGGGCAAGTGAGGCAAGTTCCCCCCTCCACCCTTTCCTCCCTCCCCTCACTACCTCGTGTTGTTCGCAATGCAAGCGATGCAAGTCTTGCGTTCCCATGGGCCATGTGGGCGATGCAGCCTTATATTCCCGCACAGCCTGGATTAATTGCTTTGGGGTGGTGGTGACATTTCTCTGTGGACCACCAAAATTTTCTCACAGACCACCAGTGGTCCCTGGCCTACTGATTGGCGGCCACTGCTCTGGAAGTCAGAAACAGGCCCATTCCTGGCCTTCCTGAACTTTCAGGAGGCCCGTTTTTCGCCCTCCCTGAGCCTCCGTTCCACGCCCTGCACTTACCTGCATCCAAAATAGGTTGTGTGGGGACTCCTGGGAAGGTCAGGGCAGGGTGGGCGTGGCCAGCCAGGAGTGGGATTTGGGGGTTCTCTGAATCCACACAGAATCTTAGCTAGGGGCTCTCCCGAACCCCTAGCAGTCCACCCCTGGTCGCAGCCTCCCGAGCTCCGTTTTAGCGGGCAGGGTGCTCAGGCCTCCACAGGCGCCCCTGACGACGAGTGACATCGAGTTGGCCACGCCCACCCTGGCCACGCCCACCCGTCCCCCAAGGCCGAACACAACCCTGAGGCGTCCCTCCGTGAAATCGAGCTTGACACTCCTGGGTTAGGGCATTAAAGGGCTATTCACCAGATAACCCTCATCCCTAGAATGCCCTGGTTTTCCACCGCTGTACTGTCTTTTTTTAAACTCTTGTTACAGGTAGTCCTTGACTTACAACCATTCATTTAGTGACCACTCGAAGTGACAATGGCCCTGGGGGAAAAAAAAGTGACTGAAACACTTTTCTCACAGTTCGGACCGTAGCAGTGTCCCCCAAGAGCAAAAATTGGACACTTGGCAATTGACTCATATTTACGACGGTTGCTGTGTCCTAAAGTCAGGTGGTCCCCTTTTGCAACCTTTCCAACAAGCAACGTCAATGAAGAAGCCAGATTCACTTCACCACCGTGTTACTAACTGAACAACCGCAGCGGGAACCGTTGTAAAAACGGGGCAAACTCACTTACAAACTATCTTGCTTAGCAGCTGTTGTGGTTAGCCGGCAGTAGGTGCAGATGGCTGAGGAGAGCGAGGACCCTGATGAGGGGCCAGGACCATCAGGGAGTGGACTGTTGCCTTCAGAGATTGTGGGGGCTGGCAGCAGCGATGAGGAGGTTCCCGAGGAGCCTGTGCCAAGTGCACCTGCCCGCAGGATTGCTCGGAGGAAAGAACAATTACAGCGGCACAGGCGACTCGGGAGTAAGGCTGCAAGGTAATGGCCCCTCCCTCAAGAGGATAAAAGCCAGGTTTGAAAAAGCGTTCTTTGCAGAAGGCAAAGAAGCTCTGAAGCTCAACTGGTGGACATCTTAGTTCGTGTTTGGAGAATCTTGTAAATTAGTTCTTATCTCTGGGTTTTTGGCAACATTAATGAACAATTTGGCAAGGCTCTTTCTTGCCGGAGCTAATTAGTGGAAAGCAGCCTTTTATCTGTAAAGGAACAGAATTCGTGATTAAACTTTAAAAGGTGGGGGCTGCTGCCTTTGTGTTTGCTCTCTTGGAACCCGGTTGGGTCAGAACAGCAGCGGAAATTTTCGGCTCAATTGTGGTCGTAAGTCGAGGACTACCTGTAGCTCTCCATAAACACACACAAGTCATGGCTGGAAAAGTTTAATTGATTGGGGGTGGGGGGGAAACCCTCCATAATATCTGTTTGATTGCAGGAAAAAACTTGTGATGAGTAAAGTGTTTGTATGTCAATGCTCAAAAGAAAAATCACTTTTACCCAATTTACCCTGGTTGGGGAAGCACTGCATTAAGGACCATAATCTTATGAGAGCCATTTGATCCCTTCTATGCAACTGGTAGTATTTTTTTTTAACAGATTAACAGAGTTGAAAGGGATCCCATAGGTCATCTAGTCCAACCCCACCTTAAGCAGGAGATCCGGCCTACACCATTTCTGACAAAGGGCAGAAAGGTTCCAGGGATGAAGCTCCCACAACTTCTGAAGGCAAGCTACATACATTTTCTACAGAGCCCTCAATAATCATAAGGACTAGAACCCCACTCTTTTTTTAAAAAAAAACAAAAACCACTGCTCCCTTGTCAGATTTGGCCCACCCGAAAAGAGAAACCCGCCTATCAGCCTGGTACGAGAAGAAGGAGACCCAGAAAATCTGAGCAAAAGAGAGAAGAAGACGCAGGATCAGGAACCGAATCCCCGAGACTCCGGCCTTCCACTCACCAATCTGGCAATATCGTCCACCCCAGCCGGGCGGACACTGGCACTTATTTGGTTGAATGCAGCTGCCTCCACTCTGGCATGGCTTGTGACAAACGGCTGGGGGGGAGAAAGGAGAGGGGAAGGCTCACACACGCAATGCACCAAGCCTGTTCATCAATCCCAAGAGAGCTTGCTTTATGTTCATTAATCCCAAGAGAGCTTGCTTTGTGTTCCTATCTCTGCGGGTACATACATACTTTTGTATTTGTTTGTTTGATTGTTTTGTCATAATTACAAATGTTATTAGAGGTGGAGATCCTTTGAGAGTTGTATGCAATGTCATTTCATTTTAATTTATGCCGATTCG